>NC_064811.1:68619220-68820966 GCF_023721935.1 Panthera uncia | reverse complement strand
GCGCACACACGCGTGCGCACACACGCGTGCGCACACACGCGTGCGCACACACACACAAGGAAGGTAATTCAATCTATTTCCATAATGGATTTGAGTTAACTTAGTTAAAGGGTATGGGTATGATAGGTGCATAAAAATAAGGCCAGACGGATGCAAACTGTGTCATAAGAAGATTGACCAGGGTACAACTGAGCATCAAAGTTTGTTCTGATTTTCTTGTTACATTAGGTGAGCTTCTTGGGTGACAAGCCAACATGAGAAACATGGTGATTTCTTACTCTCTTTTCTTCTAACAAAAGAAACAACACTAGCTAATCAGAAGAGCAACACTTTTTAAAGCAGTAAAAGCAAAAACTAATTTATGGAGATCCTTATCTAAAGACTATGGGAATACATAACAAAAAGTGCCAAAATATTTTCCATGCAGCCTCTTTTATGCTGACTCTCAGTAAAAAGAAATAGAAGGCTACATTAAAGGACTGTGTGATGAAGACAACCTAACCAAAAGGTGTTGTAATGTGAGTGGGACAGGTAAACTTCTGGTCATACGCTTTGATAAAAATAGAGAGCGTGGAAGATTTAGAGTAGAAATAAGTACACTATTACTCTGAAATACCAATGTTTGCTCTTTCAGTCTTCTCAGATATACTATATAAGGAACAACTTGACCTTAAGGTCCCTGGCTGGTGCCTAAAACACAAGCATTATGCATTCTTGATTGAAAAATGATCCCTGTGCTAAACAGAAGAAGTATGCAAGTGACAGAGGTATCACTGCTCTGAAAATGAAATAAGCCAATTTGTAGTTCGGCTGAAATGGAGAACAATCCCCTTCTACATGTCAGGCAGCAGAAATAACTGTAGAATAGGAATTTTTTTCAAAAGGAAACACTGGATTTGCCAAAGTGTGCAAATGAGATGAAAAGAAATTTAATAAAAAATCAGTAACATGAAAAAAGATGCCCCTCTGAATTTCCTCCTCTCCAGCCACCTCCACATTCTCCTTTAATTAAATCCAACTTCCTTCAGGCACTAGCACTCAAGATAATTATTAAATAGCCAAAATTAGTATTTCTATTTTGTTTGATTAATTAAAATTATTGCCCATCTACAGGCAACAGAATCTCCAAATTTAACTCTATTATTACTCCTCACAGCCAAATCCAGGACCTCCCACTGGGATTTGATCGATTACAGATTTCATAGTACAATATAAAAAACAACTGTGAAAAATGTGTATCTATTATAAGTGTTTCTATTACCTTTAAACTCAAGAGTACTTTGTGATTTTCAAAAGAAAAAGATGATTCCAAGTAGTTTTTCATTTTGTTTTGCTTTTGCTTTATAATTTCAAAAGCACAAATTTCATCTATTATAGAATTAAATAGGCATGTGTGGGCAGGTCTAGAAAGTGAATTATGTTTGTTGCATTGTTACTTTTGGAAAGTAAACTCTGAGTCCAAATAGATATTTTTCAAATGGGACCTTTGGGGAAAAAATTATCTGCATAAATCGGAGTCCACTAGTACGTTATTCATTCATAACTTTGCTTGCCCATTTATTAAGGAAACATTAACATGTGTCTACTATATGTTTCAGTCATTGGGCTGGACACTAGGATACAAGTGGGTCCCCCACCACCAATATACCTATAAAGGAACACACTATAGCTGGTTGGTAGTAATGTTTCAAAAATAAAAATTATTTTAAAAACTATTGAAAGCATGTTCGAAACACCACAGAAGCAGACAAGATGAAATGATGAATTATTTCTACATAGAATTGCGTAAATTCTCCCAAAGGAAGTTCCAGTTGAAATGGACCACCAAGAATCAAGTGGGACTTTCCAGGCAAAGGGAATTCCTGGAGAAAGGAGATCCATTAGCAAAAAAAAAATCAAAAGTGTGAACAATGAGGAGCCATTGTGCAGGAAGGAGAAGCTAAAAAGGAAGGGTTTTGAAAAGCTTTTAGTCACTATATTGAAGAGTTTAAAGTTAATGTTGTAGGTTGTTGGGATCCTGGGATCCATCAAAGGTTTTAGAATAAGGGATTGACACAATTAGATTTGCCCTTTATAAAGGTTAATTGTAGCATTGCCACAGTTCAGTGTAGATGCTGCTCTAAAGCACATATGTACACAATAACCTCTGAAAACTGAACATTCCTTGAATCTCACCAGAACAATTTCCCCACGTCCAAATGTGCTTTTACTTAGCCGCTGAAACCATCATAATCTTATAAAGTTTGAGTCTGAGTAATGAAGACAGATGGGTCACCATTTCCAGACTCAATCTGAGGCTCCAACTCTTCACATGAAGAGCATTAACTTCATGGCTAAGTTGACTATTTACAATTTTATTTTTAAATACCTTTTTCCATCTGGGAGAAATCTTAATCCTTCAGCCATGGATTAAAGAATAAACAAGCATCTCTGGATTTTAAATCTCTTACGCTTTTTTTCTCAGTAAAATATGACCATTGTAGAAAGGATGCCCCAGGTTCTTGTTATTGTTAACCTCCTCCATACCCATGTGTGACTAATTGAGGGGCTGTCCCTTCCACTGGACTCCAAGGTGAGGCTCTAGCCACCTTCTCCCTCTTGTTTTTCCAAAACACTCACCGTTACCAAAACTTGACACATGGCAGAAAGAAGCGATCAGCATTATGTAAGCTCAACTCATAGGAAAAGAACCCTTTACCACCTGCCTGAAAATGCCACAGGAAAATAACTACAGGTAAGTAAGATGGTCCTACAGCACTGCAAACACTAAAAACAGAAACAAAATCCATGGTCTGGATTTTGCAGCAGCTCTGCCTGCTTTTAGCCCTATGAAACCAACCCGGACACTAATAGAGCCAGAAAGAAAATGCACTTAAATGGGCCAGTAGGTCACAACAAAACTACTAAGGGCACTGTTGGTAAACACTAAATAGTCTTTGGCCAAGACAGCAAAGTAATCAGACTCAAACCACTTATTACCACCTGTTGCACATTCTTTACCCTTCCTGCCCTTTCCCTTAACCCCTAAACTCCATCCTAGAGAGTCCAAGATCACACAGTAAATGAAGCCATGACCAGTAAAAATTCCCAGAGCTTTGGCCATTACTATACCAAGCAAAACCTGAAAAGATTTCACTGGAGATTTAAGCTCAGAACACTTTTTCACTTTTATACTTAAATGTACCATTCTTGTCTGGAAGGGTACAGTGCTATTTGTTCTGCAGTGATTTTTTTTTTCTTGAGAACTTAGTTCTTCCTCACTTATTATCAAGTTTTATTTTCAAAACGGTTCAAATTCACCAGTATATACAGCCCAAAAGAACACTACTGAGAGACCATCCACCTCTCCAAATCCCTATGATTAAGTAATAAAACAAAATAATACAGTTGAAAGCAAAGGACAGACTGAGTTTCAACAGCCTTTCAGATGTAGAAAAAAATTACAGAATCTCCTTCCTTTTATCAGACTATTGTATATTCCTTACACATACCTCAAACTAAATTCCAGATCTGAAAAACTCATAGTTTATCCCTTATTCCCACTGAAAGGTCTTCCACCAAGAACATATCTCCTCTGAGTGGAAGGAGAATGTTATTTACTTTAAAGTTTTGTCAATATCTCAGTCTTCCAAGATGTCTAAGGTGACTTCTCTGACAAGTCAGTAATGGATCTAAAGAACAGATTTTTTGACTTGCTACCTGAAGGTCAAGCACTCAAGAAAGACAAAAAGGGGAATTGTATTATTAGGCTCTCTTAGAAGTTGAAATGTCCCCAGAGAAGAGGAAGTATTAAGAAATTTAAAAGGGAGAGCGAGATCTTAACAAGTCTGATGTGGCTTTATACTTGTTTTCTGGCTTTTTCTAATATATTAATTCCCTGCGTTTTATGATGCCCAACTTAATACCAACATCCATTCTTGCCCTTAAGGGTTGGTTTTCAGTTCTAATTAAAATCAGGGGACAGATTGTTTGTATTTAATCTGTCTGTCCATCTTCTTCTCAGTAATTGAGTAAAGCTCTTAACTGTACTGTAAATATCCCTGGATTTCAATTAATTTGTCTTCTTTAGTAGACACAGCAACACATATTGTTTTACTTATGGATATGCAAACGCCTTACAACTTTTTTATTTAAAATACCCAGCATGATTTATTTCCTTTTTTTAGAAAGAGATCAAATGATGATGTCTTGCTAAGGTTTAAAAAAAAAAAGAATAACAAAAGCTATGATAGAAAGAGAAATAGTTTGGAGATTATCTTTTAATTCGAATGAATTAAAGAAACATTTAATTCATATTTTAACTACAAGGGAGTCTGGATTCCCTATTACTAGTTAGTATTGAAACCTAGTATCGCTAAGAAATATTATTCCAACAGTAATATTATCTCCCCTTCTAATTGGTCAACTTAAAAAGAAATACAGTCTAAAGTATTTTTTAATGAGAATAAATTATATATTTATATTTCAGAGAGGATGGATACATCTTCAGAAAGTTTTTAAAAAATCTAGATTCTTTTGGGTGGCTTAAAATTCACCAAAGATTCCCTATCATTTTATGTTTGCAATAAAAGTGTTCATTATTAAAACCTACCTCTGTATGCCTGTTATCTAGGAAACTCTCATAAGACACTAGGGGAAACAAACGGGAGGCGCGGTGGGAGAAGGAAGGATGGATAGCAAGGGAGCTGAACTGCACAGTTTTTATTAATTCCATCTATTTTTACGACAGAAATACATACTACCATTTACGCCTTTTCTTCCTTTTAAAAATAAGAACATTGTTTCTCAACACACACACAAGCGCGACTGCCCCGAGCGCGCACACACACACACACACTGCACCAGCATGGGATTCCGGCGATCCCTCCTCGCCCCCCTCCTCGCCCCCAGCAGCCCCCTCCCTGTCGCAGGCAGCTGTGCCGGCAGCCCCCGAGCGCCGCCTCGGCTATCTCAGCCTCCCGCGGTGGCCCCGGCGCACACCCCCGCGCAGCGTCACCTACCCCGCTCGGAGCACTCGACGGACACGGGACTGCGGCTGCTCTGGAGGGAAAGGCTCCCAGGACGAGCCGAAGGAAAGGGAAAAGAAAAAAGAGAGGAGGGAAAGCTACTTTACTTCCCACAACAAGGGGACGTGCTGTGCCCCATGCACTTGGTTGCTCAGCAGCTGTGGTTTCAGAGGAAATACGCAGCGGCCGAAAGAGCTGCAGCTGGGGTGGAAAGTTGTGGGTGTTTCCCCCCACCACTGCCCACGTCTCGATCCTCTCCTGTCCCCGCAGCAGTCCTGACAGCTCCCCGGGCCTTGGAGACCCTCCGGAGTCCCGCCGGTTTCCCCCGGAGCTGGGTTGAGTTGCCACATGCACTTGAGAAATCCTAGCAGTTGCGCAAAGAGTCCCAGAAGTTAGAAAGAGTGATTGTGTGTGAATGTGTAAATATACAGTACAAGAGGCTGGAACAACTGAGCAGGGCCAACCCTCAGACGCAGCCCAGGGTTTCAGATTTCATTTGGCAACTGGCAGCTTTAGAAGATTCGAGCCGCACTACTGGGGAGTCAGGGAAGAACGGTGCCCTGGCCCTTGCGTCTCACCGCTAGGTTATCTCCTAGGCTGAGTAACACAGCCCGACGCCCGGTTCCCGCCCCCCCCCGCCCCCACCAGAGAGAGCCCACCCTGCCTCTGTCCCCCCGTAGCTGGCATTACTCGTTTCATTTCTTAAGTATCATAGATATGTATCGGTCACCAGATCTGGGACTCTGGGTGCGGAGAAGAATGAAAAATACTTGTCTCCTGCCTTCCAGGAGCCCTGCATTTCTTTGGCCAAACCCCCACATAGTAGGTTTCACCTGCTTCCCTCAGCTCTCTCTGTAAAATCTTATTTCTCCAATCAGAATTACCTGAGTCTTTAAACCTGCATTCCTAGAAATGCTTATTTAGATGGATGCTTTCAGATCCTTGGAGAAATGGAAAGCATAATCACCTCCTTACTATGGTTTAAGAGCTCTCAGAATCGCACAGTATGAGAGAAGGGCCAGGGTAGTAAAATTTTGGCTGATGGAACCCCTTCTCTTCCCACCACCACCAAAAAATGCCTATTTCAAATCTAGATCTTACAATATAGGTTATCTGGAATGCCAGTATTATTATTTCAAAAAGCTTTATAAAGATCTCTGCTTTAGATTGCTTACAAATCATCATCAGATTTCTTTAAGACATAAAATAAAAGTGTTCTCATCAGAAATCTGCAGTGATATAGAAGAACATATGTGCAAATTTAGAAACACCAAAAATAAAAGCCTATGTAGACTCTTAGGTTTGTTTGTTTGTTTTTCTCTCTCTTTTATCTCTTCCTTGGAGTTTTTCTTCCTGGTGATCTGCCCCATCCCAACCTGATGCCCCGCTAAAAAATTGATTTTCTGGCTAGAGAATTCTCAGCCCTTTAATGAGTCAAATTAAGTTCTGCAGGGTGAGGAGGGGTTCTCTTTTGGCATTTCCTTTTTTAAAATGTGCTTGGAATTCCTAACCAGAAGCAAGGTAGCTTATTTTCTAATTGGTAGGAATAAATGACCTTTATCAACCCATATGGCTTTATGAGTTCCAGCTACATCCTGGCAGGTAAGTGCCGATGGGCAGTTTTAGATGAAAGCTGAAAAACAATTAAATTAACCAAAATGAAATCTGCACACACTTGATGGACTCAAAAGCCTCAGGAAGACAAGTGTCAATAAGTATGATTCAAGATCGTGACATTTAAAGAAGACAAGGAAACTATCATGTCAGTAACCTATTTCAGGACCTAACAATTATTACCCCGAGCAATTTAGACTGAAGACAATACAAAGTTGAGCTCAGGGTAGTTACTGGGTTAGTCCCTAATCCAAAAGGTTAAGACATGCCTCGGGACACAGCCTTATACTCAAACATTGCCCTTCTCATCTTCTGACTTCGGTCTCCATGCTTTCCATTTACCATCACTTCATTGACATGTGTGATGTATGTGATTATCTTAAGCTAGACAATACAACTGAAGGATAGGAAGATTTTCACCTGAGGATTAAGCACAGGGGATTTATATCTACCAAAGCTCCACTCTTTCCCTCTCACTTCTCTACAGAAAGACAAGGGCACTGTATTCCTTTTCTAGAAAGCCTTAGGGATTTAGCAAAGGTCTTTGTTACTAGAGAGTATAACCCAGATTAGAAAACGCTTCTGTGGACTCAGACCGTTATTCCTCTCTTACTTGTGGTTAATTGGGACTGGTAGACATCACTTATACAAACTGTAGGACTTTAAAGGAGAAATAAATTTTAGAGATGTAAAAGACTCTAACCAAAAGAGCCTGCTGATGTGACTGATCCAGACTCCAGGGAAGATGGTGTCTGTCATTCAATTCCCAGAGCATCAAGGGAGAACTTGCCCAGGGCATCACTTAAAGCTGAATTTTAGCAGTCAACTCAATTCTGAGTTAAAAGCATGCTTGTGATAAACTCCACAAAACCCACAAATGTTTCAAGGGCGAAGGATAACTTTCTTAAGATTCCTAAGTCAGAAGAAGGATTCCTCAGAAGAAGGGTATATGAAAGTCAGTATAAAAGGCAGGCAGGGTTTGAGGGACCTCAGATTTACAAGGGAGAAGTGAAATACTTCCAGGACCAAGGGGATTTCAGGGACCTAAAAGTGCAATAGGAAGAGGAGAAAGAGGAGAAGGAGGAGAGAACAAAGATAATGGTCTCACTACACTTGGACAAGTTGGAGTATCAGTACTGCCAGAGTCAAGGACAAAGGAGCGTCCATAGACAGAGTCCCCTGGATACTGTTTCTGTCAGGCCGCTTTGATTGGAACTGACTTAGAGGAACCTCAACAAGAGTCTGCACAATCACGTTGTCTAATGTTTCAAATACCTGAGTCAAAAGGTACTATTAAACATATAAGGATGGGGGGCGCCTGGGTGGCTCAGTCGGTTAAGCGTCCGACTTCAGCTCAGGTCATGATCTCGCGGTCCGTGAGTTCAAGCCCCGCATCGGGCTCTGTGCTGACAGCTCAAAGCCTGGAGCCTGTTTCGGATTCTGTGTCTCCCTCTCTCTCTGACCCTCCCCCGTTCATGCTCTGTCTCTGTCTCAAAAATAAATAAATGTTAAAAAAAATTTTTTTTAAACATATAAGGATGGGGTGGGGGTAGGTGAAATAGGTGAAGTGAATCAAGAGGTACAAATTTCCAGTTATAAAATAAAACACATAGATTAAAAACATGTTTTAGTACACTTTACTACTTTAGAATTTTCAGTTTTTCACCAGATTCCTTGCCAGATTCTTTGAAGACCTTAGCATAGAGTAATGTATTGTCATGTTACCCACTTGGCCATTAATATCAGATACTGGGACTCTTTAATTATGTTTTCTTTTGGGGAAAAATACATTCCTAAGAGGGCAAAAAACATAGTAACAAAACTGAATAGTCAACAACTGCCAAAATCCTAACATTTCCTTCAGGCTCTCACCAACAATGCAGAATTTGTGTGGGTACTGAAATATGCCAAGATCTGATTTCAGTATTAAGATAGAAGGCTGTGCTTTAAAACGCATCTATTTCAAAATGTCTGGTTTTGTGTTTTCATTTCCTTGTAGAAGTTCCTTTTTGATAAAGTCCAGTTTTGTCTTAGCTAAATAAGGTTGGAAGAGACTGAGGGAGTTTCATGTCTACTGTCCCCAAAACTATGGATCACACAATTTAGGGAAAGGAGATGTATCATTACTATTAAAAATGGTGGGACCAAAGGAATCCAACTAAATCCCCATGAGCAAGACAATGAAGGAGATTACGAAAGAGAAGCGCTACTGTGGCATTAGAGTCCTTCCTGCCTTTATAATTCCATCATAGGCCTTCTGTAAGTCAAGTCCGTTAAAAGTGAAGCATGCTATATGCCTCTTTAGATCCTGAGTGGAGCATAGTACCAACCATCACTATTTAATTGGCATATTTTGGTGGTAGCCTGTGTCACACTCCATCATCCCTTAGGCTGCCAGATTAGATCATACCCAAAACAACAACAGAAAAAAAAAAAAAACGTATTAAATTGATTAAATTGATTAAATTTATTTTCAAAATAATATTTTCTGGTTTCTTGCCTAATTACAAAATTAATATATATTAACTCATGAAACTTGTAGCCACAAAGAAGCATAGAAAGAAGAAATTAAAAATTGCTATGATATCACCATTCAGAAATAAGTATTGTTAACATTTTTAATATGTCTAACTGATTCTTCACTGCTTTGTATGCACCTATCTTATGTAACAGTTTGAATCATATTACTTACCAAAGTAAAGTTCTTTTTGCCTGGGCCATAAATTCAAACCTCATTTTCCAATTAAAATGGTTTTCTTCAATACTGTTTAGACCTAGACCCAGGAGTCTACTGGATTCTATTAAAGAACTAAACTCTCCCTTCCAAGATATGCAGATGCCCCATGCCCAGTCAGCTCCCAGAAAAATCTCATTATACTTTTAGTGGCCATTTCTAAATCTCTCACTTACTATTCTAGAGTTTCCTTGTGTTGCTGACTCAATTTCTCTAAAATAGCCTGCATTTTCCCATCATTCACATCTCTGCTCACCACATCATCTCCTTTCTCTACTCACCCATGAGTACAGGCATCCATGTACATGCATGTGCACACACACATACACACACACTCATACCATGCATACTCCTATCACACATGCACATCCATAAAGTAAAGCATTCTTCCAGACATGCAAATTTCCACTTGTAGACTCAACTCTTAACATAAAACTGGGATGAAACTTAAAATATTTTAAAATTTAATTCCATTTGAGTACCTGAGTAATAGCAAAATGGGCTTACTCTCAATACACATGCCTTATTATAGATTGCAAGCTAATGTCAGAATCTTCTCATTAAGTTTGTGTTTTGTAGAACATTAAATACTACCATTGAAATAAAATCATTCTGTTCCCAAGAATTGTTTACTTATGGCTACCTAAATTATGTATAACTTTAAAAATAGTTCCCTATGCCTTATACAAAGGCAGACAGAAGTTAAATTGTTAATATTTACATATGGCTAATGGAAGTGTCATGTATATATAAAATAAACTAGGAGAATATTTCAGGAAGACAATGACCAAATGGCAGTTCAAGATGTGGGCTATTAACAAAAACACTATAATGAAAGAATATATGCACCCCTATGTTTATTGCAGTATTATTTACAATTGCAAAAATATGGAAGCAGCCAAGATAAATGGATAGATAAAATATGGTGTGTGTGTGTGTGTGTGTGTGTGTATACACACACATATATATATACATACATATATATACATATATATACATATATATGTATATATACATATACATATATACATATATACGTATATATACATATGTACATATATATACATATATACATATACATATACATATACATATATATACATACATATATATATACATATATACACAATGGTGTATATACACAATGTTGTGTGTGTGTGTGTATATATATATATATGTATATACATACAATGGAATATCATTCAGCCATAAAAAAGAATGAAATCTTGCCATTTGCAACAACATGAATGCAGCTAGAGAGCATAATACTAAGTGAAATAGATACATCAGAATAAGACAAATATCATATGATTTCACTCATATGTGGAATTTCAGAAAAGAACTGAAGAAAGAAAAAGAGACAAAGAAAGAGATTCTTAAGTATAGAGAACAAACTGATGGTTACTAGAGAGAAGGTGGGTGGGAGGATGGGTGAAATAGGAGAAGGAGATTAAAGAGTACACATATCATGTCTGAGTAATGTATAGAATTACTGAATCACCATATTATACACCTGAAACTAATGTAACACTGTACGTTAACTATACTGGAATTAAAATTAAAAACATTTTAAGAAGATGTGGGCTATTAAGCAGACAAAAAAAAAATAAGACTACGAAGTTATCCTCTCCATCTATTTTCTTGTCTCAAATGTCTTTGCTTTTTCAAAGTTTAAAACAGTAGCAAGCAAGCTTGTGAAGCCTTACTTTGCAAGAGCAGACAGGTTAGTCTGGGAGTATGGTAGTCTAAGCTGGGGTTGAGGCTGAGGAGAACAAAGGTGGGGTTTCTGAATGCTGGGCTTTCTCAGTCTGCCCTGGACGTCTTCAGTGGAAGATTCTGCCCAGCGTACTTTATTCCTGAATGGAGACACCAGTAAAAGAGACTGCTAAATTCTAGTGTAAATCGTCCCAGGAGATGTAAATTGAAGTCCCAAAACTTCAGCCCAAGACACTGATGCATTTTTAAGAAAGAAGAATGCTTTTCTAGGGGACATCACTTAAGTCCCGTCAAAGGTCTTTTGAACTCAACTTGGGAAAATGATCCCAAATTCCTCAAGAAAGGGGATTTCCAAAACAAACAAACAAGACAGAGAATGTGAACACCCTTTAGGGAGCCCAATAAAATAGTTTTAAGGTCTGCTTAGAGAAAGAATCTCCTATCTCAACTGGGAGCAGGAGGTATGCAACATCTGTAGAAGTCAGCTGCATCTACAGCAAGATCAAACTCAGATGTGCCTTCCATGTCCAACCCTGGGGCAGACTAAAGCCACCAGGTAAGAGAGCAGACACTAGCAGAGAAATATGTGGCAGGAAAATATCAATAACCCCCAAGGAGAAGACATAAGATGCCTATACCCTGTGAGAGGTAGGCAAGAGGCTCATTGGGGATGGGGACTTCCATTGATCCTACTGGGTGGAGGCTTAGATCCTAAAGACTAAAGCCTAGATGTTAGTCAGTACCTAAACATTCATTATTAATGTAAATTTTACCCTGTAAACTGCTGTGGATCCTATGGCACTATACAAGGAATTAGAAGTACAGTGTAGTTAAGCCCAATGTTGGTAATTTTTAAGGAAAAATAATACTGGGAGAAATGAGCAAATTTGTACATGGATGGATCCTTTACACAGGCCAGAGATGTTCAACACCTCCCAAATGCAACGCCTGTGCAAAATGCAAAGTCAATTCAGATGTGATCTGTGCCTTCATGAAACTTATATTTAACCACTGAGAATGAGTGAATTAAAAAGGTTTAGAGTAAATCTGTCTTTTTTCTTCTAAGGTAGTGCAGAAGTAATCCTACAATACAGTAGCTTATTCTCAGCTCGTATCTAGCCTCTGAAAGTTAAGGCCATCATCTTCACACACAAACAAAAGACTTAACTCTTCATATAGTAATGTTATTTCACTACTTTAAACAGAAGCTAGCCTTGACTTTAACCAGTCTGTAAAGACATTTTGACATATTTTACCTTTTTTTTTTCACTTATTTTTAAAAATTTTAATGCATTGTTTTTTAGCCAGAAGACAATGAGCCTGTTTAATGTGAAAATTGCCCAGGTACTTACCACATGAGTTTTTCTTAGCATGCATTGCACAGAATCTCTGGTTTTGAACTATATTAGAAATCTCTGGTTTCTATAATAATAGAAAAAACACTCACTATAAATACATGACAAATTTAGTGATAGTATCAAATCTTCTGAAAATCAGTTTATAAATATTGAAATATTTTCTGGATTGAAAACTACACCAGGAAAGCCTAAAACAACAACAAATTCTTTTAATTTTAATCTTTAGCTTTGATTGCTTATGAAGTTCTAAACCACATACATTTAGGCTAAAGTTTCCCATACTTATTTATGACAAAACCTGACAAAATTTAGAAAAATATAATCTGTAGGCTTAAAAGTGATTCAAAAGTAACTTTTTCCCCCTATCATTCTTCTCTTTTTGGAGGATCATTGTACAAATGCCCATTTCACTAGACTTTTATAAAATTAATATTATAAGACAACCATTTAAGACTAAGCTACTTGCTACATAAAAAATGACGTATTAATTCTTCATGATATGCCCCATTGTATTTTTAAAAAATTAAAATCAAATTACGATTAGAATCTAGTTGCATTTTGCACAAAGATAATTTTAATTTAGAATTTTTTCAATGAAGGACTTATGTTAATATTTCAATGAAAAGAAGATTATAGCAATAATGTTCTTTAATTTTATTAATGAAAAAATCAACTTCAGAGCTAAAATCCTTGTCTAAATTTAGTGTCTACATACAATTTCTTTTAATAGATTATCATATTCTGAGATTATTTTTCAAGAAAAGTGATTTCTAAATATAACATCCAATAGGCCAAAAATTCAACTCTTTATGTGAATGTTGTTAATGACCCATGTTATACCCAATTTGAGTTTGTAATTACTGCTTATGCTTCTTTAAAAAAAATCATAATGTATACAAACCCATTAATAGTAAAAAATTTGCATTTACATTTTATCAAGTTAAGTTTAGCGACCTTATGATTGCATTATTTTACTTAATAGATGCAGGGATCACCTACAAAAATAGTCCTATCCTGGGTGAAACACAATGTGCTCAGATGAACACACAGTCCATGAACACACAGCTTTATAACAACCTACAACCCCATGACTCTTTATTAAGGCTCATTAGTAGCCTTAATAAGTCAACCTATGGGTATTTATCAGAATTTTGTGTGGTTTTTGAGCAACCATGAAGCTTCATAATAAAAAATAAATTATTTACTTAAAAGGCTGCAATAAGAAGATTAATAAATTATCTACATTGAGCAATGTTTACTAATGTCATTGATCACTCCTAAGCCCAGTCAAGTCAAAATTTATTTACCATATAATAATAAGCTTTTAGTTATTCATTACATAAAGTCTCAATATTCACAGAATCAGGGGCAAAAAATAAATATCCAGCTTAATTCTTCCTTTAATTTTATTTTGTTCCAATTACAGAAACAAATACATAAAGTAGAAATTTATAGTAAATTCTAAGAAAAACATCCTCATGCAAGGAGCAAGTAGGTGTCAGATGTGTTGATATCTACACCATGGTAATTCCCTCTCTTTTTTCCCAACTTCCTGCTCAGACTGACTTACAAGAAGTTGACAAAACACGGGGACCTATCTTTTTTCCAGATTGCTAATACCACTGGCCCAATTCTGGAAGAGGAAAAAGGAAGAACAAAATACAGCAGCTCTGTCTGAGAACTAACAAATCATAGACTCAAACAAGAATTCACTGATAGTTCCCTTAGGTGTGCAGAAGTTGTGACTTGAAAATGCAAATTACTGCTGAAACCATAAAGCTTCATTATACATTTGATTAATCAACAGGATACTAAACAACTACATATGTGTGAGGAGACTTTTAAATATTTTGACATGAAAAGAGTCTCAAAGAGTTAGAAATAGATTGGGAATCATTGCCTTAGATTCTTCCCTCTCCTTTAGTGTTACCAGTGCTCTTTGAAGGTGGAAGAGTCGAATTGAGAGGAATGACATACATTGACCGTAACTACTCTTCTCAAATAGCATGCACGGTTCACCACAGAGCAGTCAGGGCCACAGCTATTTCTAGAGTCCACAGTCTATATATCCTGCTATTACAGTTTTACCAATGGGACATGAGAGAAATGTACACAAAGAATTCCAAATAAAGACACTGAGCTGGTTTCAAAATGGCTTAATTATTATTGCTACCTTCAAAGGAACCCATTAAAATGGCTGTCATGAGTCTATTTAGATGGTACCATTATAATTCAATTTTAATTAACTTGATCATTATTTTTAACAATGTTAATAAACAAGCTATGCTACAACCTTATCTTAACGGTGGATTTTTCAAAATAGAATTTAGAGATTTAAACCTTTTTCTTTCTTTCTCTTTATTTTTTAAAATTTTTATTACTTTTATTATTTTTTCTTTCTTTTTCTTAATTGCTGTAGTGACACTGAATAAATTACAATATTAAAATTGACTAATTCCTATTACCATCAATTAGCCTTTCATTAGCAACCCTCAATATATTTATGTTCCAAGAGGGTTTCAACTGCCCTCCTACCTGACCACCAGTTTCATACCACAGAACCCAAAGTCTCTGGCATGAACAATGTTTATATTGATGTTTGTGTATTAGAAGTACAGAGGTTCAAACATTTTACAATATACTCATGAAACTGCCAATTATTTGAGATCCTT
Source organism: Panthera uncia (assembly GCF_023721935.1). NCBI lineage: Eukaryota > Metazoa > Chordata > Mammalia > Carnivora > Felidae > Panthera > Panthera uncia. The sequence goes on along the minus strand of NC_064811.1, from coordinate 68,805,866 downwards.
TGGAGATAATGAGGGTTGTGTAAAAATGAAAGATTCAAAGCTCATAGTTCAATGTGCAATGCAACCTGGATTACTGTTAATATTATGATTTCATGAGATCTAGAAAACCACACATACCAGAATCGAAATAGATGTTTCACCAATGGAATTATAAAAGGTGGGGCAAAGAAGCTGGAATAATATACTGGGAGACTGTCACCGGTGCTAAACGACTTCTTAGAAACTTCCAACAATAAGCTGAACCACCTATTCTATAAGAACCGTGGATTTTGCCTGGAGATCCTTATTTTTGTTAGTCTTTGGTACCGGTTGCTTCAACAGTCTATTTCTCACTTGCTGGCTGACCTCCTACCATTATATATATAATAACAGATTCTGCTGTTTTTGGCCCTTGTTAATGGCCATTCTGTACACCATTCTTTGTTAGATGTCAGCTCCTGCCTCTGCACTTATCTTATAGGTGTGTTCTGTCCAGCTGGGAGTTAATAGTGTTATGATAGTATTCCACAGAACTGTTTTGAACACAAAGTGAATTATTGCATGTGAAGTGAAAACCACAGTGCCTGACACAGGGAACGCATTTAACAAATGGGGGTTCTTATTATTCCTACCATTCAGCCTTAGACATCTTCCCTCAAGTCTCTGCTACATTAACCTATAGAAAACACCCATTTCATTCATTCCCCAAATGCTCTCTGAGACCTTGACCTTCATGAGTCTCCAAAATACAGCATTATAGAACCAAGGTGGCCGATACATTCAATATTTGTGGCAAATGCTAGAAAAGATGAAGAATTCAAAGACAAAAATCAGGAAGATGTTCTTTGGAAAGCCGGTAAATTGAGTCAGGTATCAGTGGTATCTGACCCAAGAAAACATGATGGTGTCCAACCTTCCAATTAAATAGTTCCTAACATATACAACTAACTTATACACAACTTTTTAATTTCAATAGCTGCCTTGCCAAATGGCTGAATTTCCCATCCTATCCTTGGAATTCCTCTACTTTCCTTTTTTATCTTTTTCCACCACTCATCTCTGCTTTACACACCAGTCCAAAAATAACCCAGGGTAGGCTTACAGAGCTGAGAATAAAGAGGAAACAGGTTGGCAGTCCTGTCTCTCACAGACCTTGTTCCATCTCCTCTTCTTGCATCTCTCCCAGAGGGGTCCCACCTTTTCTCATAAAAACTGACTTTATCTTCTCTCCTAAATGAAGGTGAGTCTTCACTCAGCCTGTTATGTGCCTACATTCTGGTGTGAGCAACAGGACAGGATATAATTCCCAGTGCAACTGTCTAACTTCAGAGGTGGGCCCCACTGATGTAGGACTAGAGCACAGGTTCTTTCCTGAGTGCAAATAGTGAAAGAATCAGAAGCAGACCTGAAAAAGTGATTTTTCCTTGACTGAGTGCCCATTTTGCTAAAAACAGCAACAACAACAAAAATCTATTAACTAACTTCAGAGACAGAGGATGAGGACCAAAATTACAGAGACCCTTCTACCACAGTCCCCAGGGGAGAAGAGAAATCCTTGCTGACATAAAAGGCCACTAGTGATTACAAAGGAAAGGAAAAGCTCATGAGAGAGCAGGAAAACAAGGCCGGAAGAAAGCCTGAATTGAAGAAGTGGCCTGAAGGCTTACATTGCCTCAGCTTTCTCTGGATCCTCATCTGCCAGCACAGAGCTGGAAGAGCCCTCGATTCAGCTCCTTAGTAGCCTTGTGGATGGGGTGACAGGAAGCAATCTACCCTGGTCCCACACACTTACAATAGCAGGTAATATGTTCCTAATAACGTTGACTGAAATTGAGAATACATTTTCTCACATTAGTATGTTCACATGGTACATAGTTCCTAGAACATTTCTGTGTGGATTACACTTATATGATGAGATACCATCTTTGAAATATTAACCAATGTATTTTTATTTCTAGTATTCTTTTCTCCCTGTGCCTTCAATCTATGAATTCATTTGCCTCAGGCAAGGGAGGATGGCACAAGGAAAGCAATGAAAACAGCACAACCAAAAAATAGGTTCAAAGCATATGACTCAGGCTAATGTTAAGACTCTTGTAAATGGGCAATAGACCTGGGGAGAATGCATTGTGATTTAAAGACAGCTTCTTAATTTTAGTCTAGAAAGAGTTTCCCAATGTGAAGAAAGAGAGCAGGTGAAAGAGATTCAGTGAGAGAGGGGGGGAGGGACAAAGGAATGAGACACAGAGATACACAGATTTGGCAAAATCATTCTCCTGAACTCTCCACACATGCACCCAAGTGACCACGTCCACTACTTCCACCCAGGAGTTGCATCGGAACTGAGGACATAGAAGGTTAATTTCTACCCCCAACAAACAATGTATATTGTACACTCAGAAGAGCTATGCTCTTTTCTCCCTTTGATAGTCCAGCAGAAAGAATGACCATCTGTATAAAGGAATGGCCTCCAGAACATGCACACTATTATGTTTCAGGTACCTTAATGCGTAAAATAATATACTGTGGCCATGCTGTTTTATCTCCATTCTAAGAGTTCTTACTTCATACTAAGGTACTGAAAGGTCCAAGAAAGAAATTGGCATGATCAAATTTGTGTGTAGAGTAGTGGTGATGTAAAAATAGAGGGTTTGGTTTGATATAACAGGGTATGGGTTGGTAATATTTGTTAAAGACCTATTTTGGTCTAAGAGTTTATGCTAGACTCTTTGTATATCTCTTTGTACATATCATCTCACTTGATTCTTTAACCTACTGTATGGAGTCTGGAAGAAATCAATATTCAGAAATGTTAAGTGACATGTCTTACCCTAGAGAGTAAGCAAACAGTACTGACCTGAAAAACTAAGTCTGTCTAATGCCGTTATTTTTCTTCTATTCCATGTTCTTTTCCAACTTCCCAAAACCTAATTTAAAAACGACATTAACATCACAACATTTTCACAAATAAAGGTTTGGCTGCCATGGACACCAAGCATACTATGCTTCATTTCTATTTTCAAAAGAAACCCTGTAAGCGCTATTCCTCATTCCAATAATGATCTGATCAGTAATGCATTCTTAAATGGTAATCAGTCTTCTCATACCCAAATCAAGCACATCTCATTTTAAGATTTTTGAAACAGGTGTATAAAGACTGAAATTCACATGATGAATCTGAAAAATTACTATAGAGATAACTAAGCAACATAGTTGCAACCACAAGGGAAAGGCTGGATTTTACAAGGATATTATAGGAAAGGACATAATAATTGCAGGAAATTTTGACATTTAATCATCTAAAAATCAGCTTGTTCTTTATATTCATGAGAGGCAGCAGATTAAGGACTTCAAGACCAAGAAGTAGTCTCTATGTGAACAAGAAAAGTAGGCAGTAGGTGAGTCCAATTCAAGTGGGCAAACATCCAAAACCAGAAGGTGTCAAAAAGCTCAAAGTCCATGCAAACAATATCTTTACAAGTTGACTGGGCAGCTAGATAGATATAGTCAAAGGACCAAGAAAGGGTCAACAGCCAAGGGGCATTGGACATTGTAGGAATGAAGAACGAGCAGGCAGAAAAACAGATGCCCCCAGTCTCTACCATGGGAAAAATGCTCTCAGAAAGGGACAGCTGGCCCTCTCACCTTCATTCCAAAATTCTCAGTGTGAGCCTAGAAGCAATTGTCTGGAGATTGAGTCCTTGAGAGTAGAAGAACATCATGGCAGAGATAGTTCTTGATCAGAATAGAATCAAAGATCATGCAACCTACTGGAGAATATGGTTTAGCAGACACTGATTTGCAAATAGCCAAAAAAGGTCTGCCAATGAAGGCTAGACTACCTGTCACAGTAGTCCACCATCATTGTCTGCATACGTAAACCTCAGTAAGCAGACATTAACACTTCATCCTGAATATTTGTGTGGTTAACTCTAGATTTGGCCAAAAATCTTTTATTTAAAGTTATTTGGAAAAGCAGGACTGAAAACCTAATCCAGAATGTGGTAAAGTATTATTTAATGTTCAGTGCCTTTAAATCAGTTGTAAAGTAGGCAAAACCTGAAGAGAAATTTGAAATGAATTTCCCTTTGCATCTAAGGCATGCTTAGAAGGCTAAAATAAGAAAAGGCTTGATCTTATCCGTTGTTGTCTGTCTTTCAGTGGAGAATGTTATTCACATTGATGGGTTCCAGAATTCTGGAAAACAAGATGGTCTCCATGGCCAACAGGCAGGTAGGGAGTGAGAAGGAGAGACTAGTAAAGCTGCATATGTCTTCCAACCCAAAGAAAGCTTTATGGTAAATGTTGCTCTAGAATGTGAAAGATTTTAGCGTGGGTTATGTCTTTTTTCCTTTTGCTAGTATTCTTAGAATTGGGAGACTACTTTTCTACTGGATCCCATAAGAGCAAAGGAAAGACTTGACCTTGATCTATGATGTGTTATTCATGACTTACAACCCTCTTGACGTGTACTTGTTCTGCAAAACTCCATGGTCTCTCCTTTTATCATATACACCACCATCACCAGCAAAACATGCAGTACAATATGAGGATTGTTGTTGTTGTTTATTAACATTTTGTTTTACCTACTATTTAATAATATGTTTTGAATATGAAAAACTGTATCTACTATGCTCAAGTGAATATGAGAAGGGCTTTTAGCGGTACAATTGGCCTGGGGGAGGTGGGGGCATGACACAGGATAAAGTAGCAGAGGCAATATGCAAGGAAACAACTCCAGCTAAGAAATTGTCAGAGTCTGATTGAACTGTAATCCCCTCTGTCAGGGCTTCTCCTCCTGGGGGCTTTTCTCTACTCATGTGGTAGAGCAGAGCTGTGTGTGTTTTGGTCAAAAGGGCCAGTCCATTCCCACAAATTTAACTTTTATCTCAATGATACTGAATAAAATAAGCTCCTTAAAGCCAACAACACTGACATATTTGTCCTGTAATGTCTGCCCAAATGCCTACCACAATTATGAGTACATAATTGGCTCTTTAACCATTTTTTGGCTGATTGAATCATGCATAAGTGTATTAGAGACTAGGAATGAAAGAAAGGGGTATACAGTTCTTATGACACTCCATGAAATATATGGGACCTAAAAAGCTAATGCATACTATAGTGAATAATGTGACCAAAAAATGGCAGCACAGAAATGCAGGTAGGATTTAGCTGGTGACCCTTAATAGGGAAGACCAGGAGGGAAGGACCAAAACTAAATACTCCTTTTCTCCCAGGGAATTAAGTGTCCTTTCATCCTAGGGAGAGAGGCCATTTGGAACAATACAAGGTTCAAAGTTCAGGAGTCCTGGGCTCAAAAGTTAGATGGTGGGGAAGTCAGGGATGGGTAAAATAATCAGAGTCACACAGGATAGTCAGAGTCAACCTGAGATCATTCTGGGCATGTCAGACTGCTGGGAATTCAGGAAAACCGGAGCACAAGTTGAGCAATGAGAAGGAAGGATAAGGTCAGAAGCCAATAGGGAGTAAACAATGTCAATGTGGCAGAGCGAAATCATTATTTTTGTGAGATCTTAATAATAAATGCAAAGTTTTTGGTGACTAATGTGTTTTGAAATGACAGTCTAGACATTTTCCTATTTTCTAAGGTGGTCATAGATTCCCAGAGACTGGCCTCAGGTTAAGCTTTGACAGTTCTCCAAGAAGTTTTCCACCTATGATAGAAAATAGTTTTGTCCACCTCCTAAGCCCCCATTTTCTTTGTGTTTATTCCTGCTGGGTCTCTGCTCTTACTCCTAACACTAGCGACCAGCCTGGGGATGGTAGGGAGTGGGAGGCTAGGTATACAGCAGTCAACTCTTTTGGATTCTGTGTCAAGAAACAGAATCATAATCACTTGAAAATCTAAGATTATGTTTTCCTAAAATGATGGCTTTTGAAATTCTGTTATTAGTTTATTACATGACTAGGAATTCAAGTAGCCTGAATACTTTAAAAATTATTACTTGAAATACATAGCATGTCTTTAAAATTTTTTCATGGAAGTTTTTATTATCATGAAAAATATAGAACTTTAGTTCCATCTCCTATTACAGTTCAAATCATATTTACTTTTCATTTGTCTTTTTCTTCTTTGTACATGTTCATTTTGTGTTCAAGTATTTTTCCTTTATTTCAAAAAGCACACACTACTGTGTCTTTCCCCCTTCCCTGCTGCCCTCCCGCCTCCCCTCCTCTCTCAACCCATTTGCATTACTGTGAACAAGAAATATTGATGAATAAGAGAAAAGAGCCACAGAGCCCTAATGTAACTGTTTAAAAACTTGGATAGATAAGGTCACTCTCTTTCTAAAACAAAATCTATAGGAACACCAAATATAGAAGTAAAATATTACTGTCATCCAGAGTAAAGTATCATAGTTGATAATATATATTTTTTAAACAACCAAGTGGCAGATATTATTAACAAGTGATACAGATTGAAAATATCACATGTATTCACTCTCTTACCAGGCACATTGATGAGCACATAAGGCTCGAACTGTATGTTCAGTTGGCTGTGAGATGCAGTGCCTAAATGCAGGTTTTCAGTTCAGCCTGTGACTGTTCAGGGCCTCCAAGACCACAACTGATCACATTAAAGTAAAACAGAACCAAGTTTCTAAATATATTAATGACAAAATATTTCAGAACAAATATACAAGATCTAATAAATTAAATGCCAAACAGAAATACCACATGAAATTAATTAAATGAGGAATTCTAAGTAATCACTGAACTTCATAGCATTCAGTATCACTTAACATGAATGTTCCTGTGTGAGAAAGAAAGAATATTAAAAACAAAGATTCTCTTTTAGAAAAGCTAGTGCCAAAAATGAGTTGACACTCCATTTTGAAATTAACTTTAATATTTGGGTAAACAGAGGAGTGAAATATTTGTACCCAAGGACAAAAAGAAATTAGAGAAAAAAGAAATACATCTTCCTCCTTTGCTTTGCTTATAATCACTATCTGGAAATGCATAGGTATTTATATACACAGAGAGAGACAGAGAGAGATATTTCTTTCTAATGTGAGAAACCAATATATAAAAAAAAAAAAAAAAAAAAAAAAAAAAACCACCAAAAGCATCTGCCCTGTCTGGAGAACCCTGACACTTAGAAGGAATAGTACTTCATTACTCACAAAGAGAGACCTGTCCAGTGGTGTTTCTGTTTATGCCAGCCATTCTCTGCTATTTCCATTTACCTGCTCAGCAGAGGGAAGGCCTGGAAAGCCAGCATCCTTCACAAAGTGCTTCTTTCATCTAGATCAAGAGCATTGGGCCTCTGAATACATATCACACTACAGCTCTGAAATGAGTGCACCCGTTCATTCTTTTTTAAATGGAGTTGTTAATTGGTCTGAGGAAAATCATAGCACATAAGAGGTAATCCAAAATTATCAATTAAAATATTTTTGGAAGAGTGGAATTTCAGTTTTCTTTCAGGCCTGTAAATTCAAATACTAGTGTTTTGGGGATTCATTCAAAATACACGGATAGGAACCCTCTTCAACCAAGTGTTATGGGTGAATACTGATAACCCTCTCAGTAGGGTTAAGTGAAAGAAATGCCTTATTCTCCCCTTCCTTGGAGATCACAAGATCATCACCCAGATTTAAAAAAATAAACAGAAAAAGGGCTATTGTAGCATGAAAGCCTGTATTATGTTCCTGATCACTCACCAAGAGCTTTAGTAATTATTACTTAACATACAATATTTACCTGAATATTTATCAATCTACAGGAGATTAGAAGTGGCAAGCTTAAATGTGTGACCAGAGGGAAGGAAGGAGGAATAAGTAGATTCAGGAAAGTTTGAGAAAAGCTATTTGGGGGGATGATAAAAAACAATAGAACAGTTCCAGGTCTTATTTTATTGCTGTGACTAAACAAATAGAACTTATGCTCCCTAATCATACTGCACCAGATAATAATTTGTATTTGTAAAGTTATGAACAAAGACATCTAAAAAAAAATCCAATATTTTCCTTTAAGAAGTCAGAAAGGGGTGTGCCTGGGTGACTCAGTCCGTGAGCGTCAGACCCTTGATTTCAGCTTAGGTCATGATCTCAGGGTAGTGAGATCAAGTTGGGTTCCATGCTGGGTATGGAGGCTGCTTAAGATTCTTTGTCCCCCTCCCTCTGGCCCTCCCCTGCTCCTGCATGTGTGGGCACACTCTCTCTCAAAAATCCATCAATCAATGAATTAATCAATCAATCAAAAAGCTTTCCTTATATGGATAAAATGGCAGGGGGGTGGGGAGAAATAAGCCCTAAGTATTTGGGAAAGGATCTTATGTTGAGTATATGAATACTGATAAATGGGATATCACTAAATGTCATGGAAGCAATATGCACTCTGTTATGCCCTGCTTCCTTGTTGAAATCCCGGACAAGCAACCTCTCTGCACTTTGGTTTCCTCATCCTAAAATTATGGAATTAGAATACTCAGGTTCCTTTTAGTCCTAAAACTTTCCAGGGACGTGATTTTATTTCTGATGGCACTTTCGTTATAACATTACTCCTTAACACACTGCCACTTTGAGCAGAACAGATCAGACAGACTGGAAATGACACCTACCTGAGCCTTTCGTCTAATGCTGTAGCTCTGTGGAAGATTTCTGATAGTTTCAGCTGAAGTTTCTAGTCAGTTATTTATCTGCCATGAAATATATGTAAACATCCTAAAATCAGCTCAAAAGATATATGTAACATTATTGGGGAAAGGGAAGATAAAAAGACAGCTTTTACTATATAAGCCTAAGAAACAACAAATGGCTGAAATAGTAGAAAGTAACACCTATTTTAACAAAGAGAGAAACAAAGACACTGTGTCTGGGGATTCTGTGGAATAATCATAGTATTAAGTTATTCCTTAGGATCCCATTGGTTCTTTTTTCTCAGGAGCAGGAAGAGCTGAATGTCTGATAAATGAAGTCAGTGGTGGCTAGTTATGTAGTTCTCAACAAAATTCTATGGCAGAAACAGCTCCCCTTGTGTGTTACTGTGACCCCAAAATATCCAGATGATTCTTCTTAAGAATGAGAGTTGGCTCCATTTGGAAGGCTAGGGCTCAAATTTTTAAACCAGTGAGGAAAAAAATCACCCAAGAAAAATGTCAGTAGAGAACTTAAAAATAAGGTGAGTATATTGAGACTAATTCAATGAAATAAGGATAACTTTATAAGCATGAATGGTGTAGGTTGGGTCTGAATGACAAGTACACATTGTCTCTCAAAAGTCAGTGAAGAGTTGGAACTTGTATAATAAGAGGAACTTTACTTGACAAGGAAACCTGAAATAAAGCCAAGAAAGTTTTAAACAGATTCATGTGATCAGATTCCATAGACACAAGCAAAAAAGTAGAAGGAAAGTCACACACTTGAGGAGACCGACAAATCCTATCTACCGTGGAGTTGATGTAGGTAGGTACTGAGTCATAAAGATATTTTGGACAGGTGGATACAAAGACAAAAGAGGTGTGAGAAGAAAATGAGATCTGAGAATCTAAAATTATCATAGATGGAAGAGAGGGACAGATATAGGAAAATCTGAGACAAGACCATTGATAAAGAAAGTTCACTTTATGCATATTAAGATGGATCTCCTGCTTGAGAAGCCAAGTATAAAGACATATTATTAAAAGAAGTCGGCTTCTAAAGAAGTATCGGAAAAGGGGAGAAAAGCTCTCTGACTAGTACTGAGTGTCTGTTATGATTGCCTGAATGATAAAAAGTTGGTCTGGAAGACATTATGCTTTTACAGCTCTGTTCCCAACTCCTTCTGAAAACAATTTTCTGTCTATACAGCTATTAACCCATCTCCTCTCTTTAGGAATAGAAATGAGATGGAGCACAGCTGTGCAAGGTATTAGGCCCTTCCAGGAACATTTTGGGAGAGGAAGGCTGGAATCCCTCTTCTAAAGGATGCTGAGGAGTGTATCACAAGATCAGCACACCTGGATGTGTGTAATTTGCTTATAAACCAGGATGAGACACCCCTGTGATGGTTATGGCAAAAATCTATTCCTACTGAGACCAGGAAAGCCCTGACAACTGACTGTTCATGCATCATGGTCATTTATATTCCCGCTTTCTGGATGCTGACAGTCATATCTCCCAGCCTGCTGCAGCTTCGAATTTTACCCAATGGAATGGGTGTGTCACCATAAGAAACACTAATCCAACAACAGTAAATATTCAGGCTCAAGGTTATGCCAGTTTTTATCAGGATGGATGATGAAATAAAACCAAATAGCAATATATTTAAGATTGCAACCTGGAGTGATTTCGACTTCAGGAATAAACATTTCAGGCATGATAAAATTTTAATATGTAATGTTGACAGATAAAAGAATGTTAGAGAACTCAAGAAAATTAAGTTATAAGGATGTCATCTGATCTGTATTTCAGAATTCCCAGGCCCTTTGCTCAGCTATCTTCATGCACTATCCAAAGGGCAATCATTCAACTATCTGTCAGGGCTCATCCTGAAAAGACACTGGAAAAGTGAAAACATGAGCAGAGGATTTTGTGCAGCACTTATTTTTTCCTAGGTAGATCAGTGAAAAAAAAAGGGGGGGGGTGTGGTTTGCTGATTTAGCATTGTCTGGGATTCTAATATTCCCTGGATCCTGGAGGCCACATTAGCTGGTTTTGGAATTTATCTAACAAGAAAGCAAATTTTGTTTTCTAAAATAGATGGGGCCAGTAAGCTCATAGACTCTGATCCATGAATGCTGCTGCTCCAGAGAGGGACCGTAGACTCTTGTTAAATTTCCCTGTATGACTCCCCGCCTTCTTCTGAAGCCAGCTCTGCACCATATCTCCTTGAATCTTGATTAGTTGAATGGCCCACTTGCTTGGCCAAAGCATAGTAAACACACCTCAAAATCAACCTTCTGCAAATCTGTCTTTTTTTTTCTTTCTCTAATTCAAACTGGAGTGTCTGCACTGTTTTTTCCCCTAGGTTTTTTCCTAAAAGAATTCTCCATCTTTCAGGCAAGTAAATACAGGAGACGTAGCCTTTACCGGTCTCCTGGACATGCTGAGACATAGCCTACATCCCATCGTAAACAACACAGTTTAGTCTCTGGCTAGAGCTTCCATCGCACTTGCATTTCAGTAAAGTTTATGTATTAATTATACGGCAGCAGATACATTACTACTTGAAGCCTTGGCCTTGGTAAAAATGGGCTATAGTCCAGTTTTGGTTGGAGCATACCTCCCAGTGCCTACAAGTATCTTCCAGAATGATAGTAATCTCTCAAAAAATTTAAACGTTAAGTTTATTTTTTCTTTTTTTTAATGTTTATTTATTTATTTTGAGAGAGAAAGATAGTGCAAGTACATGTGTGAGCAGAGGAGAGGCAGAGAGAGAAGGAGCCAGAGAATCCCAAGCAAGCTCCACACTGTCAGCACAGAGCCCAACGCAGGGCTCCATCTCACAAACTGTGAGATCGTGACCTGAGCCGAAGTCAAGAGTTGGACACTTAACCAACTGAGCCATCCAGGCACCCCTTAAACATTAATTTTAATTTAAATGATTTTAAAACTAATCTATGTTAGACAACAATTAAAGAGAAAGTAGAACTCACGTTAAAATAAGATTTTCTTTTTTCCTCAGTGACAGACACTTACTTAGTGCATACAGTTTACCAGGCACTAGGTTGAGCATTTTACCAGATTTTGTCATGTAATCCTTCCAACACTATGAGGTAGGTACCATTATTATCCCCATTTTACAGATGAGAAAACTGAGGCTCAACATGGTTAAGCAATAAAGTCGCAGTTGTTCATTATGAAAAGTTTAGAAACTCTAATAAGGGGAAAAAAATGGAATTCACCTCAAATGCTGTCTCCCACACTCAACCACTGGGAAGACTTTGATGTATTTGTATGGCTAAAAATACACATTTATAGGACCTTGTTATATTATTTTATAATAATATAACAACTTGTTATATTATTTTGTACTCAATAATATAGTTGCTTCATGTCATTTTTACTTACTGGTATTAGATTCTATAGCTACACTCTGATGTTTTTACAGTAGCCTGTTGCTGACATTTAGGATACTGGTAAAACTATAAAAGCTCCAAAGAGAAGGAACCTATGTCCTAGTTCTAAGTGTACTTAAAAACGTGTGGCTTTGGGGCGCCTGGGTGGCTCAAACGGTTAAGTGTCCAACTTCAGCTCAGGTCATGATCTCGCAGTCTGTGAGTTGGAGGCCCCACATCGGGCTCTGTGCTGATAGCTCAGACTCTATGTTTGTGCTTCAGACTCTGTCTCCTTTTCTCTCTCTCTCTCTCTCTCTCTCTCTCTGTCTCTCTCTCTCTCTCTCAGAAATAAACATTAAAAAAATGAAAGAAAGAAAATGTGTGGCTTTGATAGGAGCGTTCTCTGTATAACTCCATGTAGTACTTTGGTTGTTTGAAGTCTGTTTTCTCATCTGTAAAAGGAGACTATTACTCTTCTCAATTGTTCAAAGGATTATAGATAATCCCCAATTGAGTGTCTGACACAGAGCCTGTGTTCACCAAGTTGTTCTTATCAGTAACACCATGTGCACTTTCACTGACCTCACCTCTCTGAGGCTACAAGAGAGTTTGCTGATCTCTGTGGAACACTTAGTTGGTTACTGGAGTCTAAGACTGATTTTTAGCTTCTGTTCAAAGACGAGGAATCATCTAATCTAGTCTTGTGCTTTTGAAGCAGCTTGGAAAGATTTAACCCTGGGGGCACAGGTAGAATCAGGTCATCCAACCCCCCTCTAGCCATGCCCCCACTGATACCATCCTGCCTTTTGTGGCTGCAGGAATCAGTGATGAACTGCTGACCACTTCCTGTGAGTGGCCTACTGATGTGTTAGTTTGAGCATCTACAGTACTGTGATGCACTGGGATATATATCACAGGCCACATGGTGCTTATAACACTTTAAGGAGCAACATTTTAAAGTGAATCGTGAATAGTAAGTAATACGGTAGATTAAAGAGTATTCCTCTTGTTAAGATTTCCAATCTTCTATTCCACTGTGATATGCTTCTTTCATGAGAAAGAAATGAGCTCAACTGTGCACTGGGGTTATAGCTATTCTACCCCACGTGGATGTCCCCCACCTATGGGATAGTGTTTGGCATGTTAAATGCATCAGTCACATGGGTCAAGAAGAGAAAAGGTAGAGAGACACTAGGTGGGAGCACTGGACTGTGGCAAAGCACATATTTATTACCAAATAGCTTTAATCTGTTCCATGACCAGTGACCTTGCCTATCCAGCCAGTTCCAGCTTTTTTCTGGATAGCACCAAGGTGACTATGTAGAGATGATAAGCAATTCAATGTAAATCTATTACCCATAAAAGAAATGCCAAGGAGCTTATGGCTTATCATAGTTGCCAGTATACTTATGTCTGTATTTCTGAAATCAACATATCTGTAGCTGATTGGCACTTTACTAATTTTTAATAAAACATTTGCTTATGTGTTAATGTTTTGAATGGAAAATAGTACAAACTTCAAATGGTTGAGTAGGCCCATAAGGAGAAGATCATGGTTTTCGACAGCTGCTAGATGATAGAGATGGGGAAGTGAAATAAGTGGGTGTTTATTTTTGCAAATTGGGGATCTTTCTGGTATTGAGATGTGAGGATGAAAAACAACCAAATACCAATATTCCCAGGATACAGACCAGTCACTTTTATTAGTAGAGGGACTTGTTGATGACAGGAAAAAGGTGGATTTTCTGAAGCTTCCTTTGATTAGACAGCAAACTGGAGTTTACAAGGATGGCAGTCTGCAGCACAGAGAAGTAAAAAACACCCTGACTCACACCTGCAGTTTGTTTCATGCAACCCCGGAAGAAAGTTCCAGCACAATTTAATGAAATCATGTCCCATGCTAGAAGAATGTTTGCAAGGCTGATGAAAATCTGATGGGCATTCTGCCTGGAAGATTGTAAGGAAATGAACAAATGTTTTCCACTATGATTATCAAATCAACAAGTCCTAGCTTTGGTTCATAGAGGAGGAATCTACAGAATATTGACATAATTGGTAATTTGTCATGTATCACATTAAATCAATTATCTTTCAGGATAAATACCTCAGAATAACAGTAGGTTCTCAATTTTAAAAATAAAGTTCTCGTGAAAGAGAAATCCTGTCCTTGCACAGCTCCAGTCTAAATCGAATCCCTACCTTTTGGGTTCTCTTTTCTTCCCCTAACTCTGGGATAAACTATGAATAAGCCATACTCTACTAATAGGTCTTTTCTGCCATCATTCTATTACCTGGTGTCATTTATTTACTCATGTGTTTAGCATCGATTTCCTGAAAAAATGTTGCATTGGGGATACATATTAACATTTGGTACATGACCTCAGAGTTTATAGCTTCTTCTCTTCTTGGAAATTACTCCTTCTTTTCAAATATCCCTCTTAAATATATTTTGTTCTCAGACAACCAAATGTTTCTCTCTAAAGAATCCCTTGAGGGGCGCCTGGGTGGCTCAGTCGGTTAAGCCACCGACTTCGGCTCAGGTCATGATCTGGCGGTATGTGAGTTCGAGCCCCGCGTCGGGCTCTGTGCTGACTGCTCAGAGCCTGGAGCCTGTTTCAGATTCTGTGTCTCCCTCTCTCTCTGACCCTCCCCCATTCATGCTCTGTCTCTCTCTGTCTCAAAAATAAATAAACGTTAAAAAAAATTTTAAATAAAGTATCCCTTGAATTATAAGAAAATATTTGTGGAGGATGATGGTACCTCATAGTGACTAAAACCTAGTAGGTGCTCAATAAACATCTGTCTTTTCTCCTTGAAAACCAAACTGTCAACCTAAAATGTGACCCATTCAAAGGAAATTTTCATCCTGCTCAAGACTCTTAAATATGCAAAGGAATGAAATTATTAACATATACGACAAATGGGGAGAAGAATACTTGCGTCAGGAGACTAAATGCTGGATTAAATGTGGTGGGTATCCTTCCTAGGCCTCTTTTACCAGCCAGTGTACACATTCCAATCTAACTGCTTTGGTGCTCAGCTGTCTGTCTTCTCCAGAGAGTTGCCTTCATCCAAAATCTGACTGCCACTGGGATACAGAAGGGTGTCCCCCTTGTCTCAGGGTGGGACAAATTCTGCAGTGTTTTTGATGCTTCTGAGCTCCCTGTGGGATCAGACTGAGGCTGGAGTTTTCTCGAAGACACATCATTGCTTAGCCTCTTCCCCTGTGCAAGCTGACTTCCCTCATTCCCTTTCTCCTGTGAGCACTCCCTCAATAAATCATGCACATCCAAATCCCTATCTCACGTTCTGCTTCCAAGGAAACTGACACAAGACACCTCCTCAAATGATCCTATGTAGCCAGTAACCTACAGAGCATGTTCTTGTTTCTCTAAAATCAATAAAAACAAAGAAACAAAAATAATAGTGCAAAACCTTGAGCAAGATTATCAAATTGCTTAACAAATCCAAGATATTCATTGTAAAAATATTTACATGGTAACCAAAATGTCAACCTCATAATAAAGGAAGTCCTGATTTGGGGGATGCCTGGGTGGTTCAGTTGGTTAAGCGTCTGACTTTGGCTCAGACTATAATTTCATGGTTCCTGAGTGCAAACCCTGCATCAGGCTCTGTGCTGACAGCTCAGGGCTTGGAGCCTGCTTTGGATTCTGTGTCTCCCTCTCTCTCTGCCCCTTTCCAGCCAGTGCTCTGTTACTCTCTCTCCCTCTCTCTCTCTCTCAAAAATAAACATTAAATTTTTTTTAAATAAATAAGGTTCTGATTTTTAATGTCTAAATAAATAATAAAAGAAGTTTTTATATTAACAATATTATAAAATTGTTTCCATTATTTATCCTAAGAGAAACAATAAATAAGCCAGGACCTATTTGAAAAACAAGTAAAGCAGCAAAATAACAATGGTAACTGTAAACCTTTGCTCTTTAGATATTTTGAAATATACACTAAAACTGAAACACAGGCAAGGCTTAGTGATGCTTAGCAAGGAATACAGATGTCTTCTGTCATGTGGTCTCATCATCATTAATTCTATAGTTTTAAGTTATTTCCATTAATCTTAACAATTACCACAGAACATAGAAAATTCAGATACATTTTTGTAATCATATGGGGTATTGAAACCCAAATAATCTCAACTTTGATTGTCCATTAGAATCACGAAAGGGAGCTTTTAAGAAATATGGAGGCCTATGGGGCACCCAGATGGCTCAACTGGTTAAGCGGCTGACTTCGGCTCAGGTCATGATCTCACCATTTGTGAGTTAGAGCACCGCATCGGGCTCTGTACTGACAGCTCAGAGCCTGGAGCGTGTTTCAGATTCTGTGTCTCCCTCCCCACCCCTCCCCTGCTTGTACCCTGCCTCTCTCCCTCTCTCCAAACTAAATAAACATTTAAAAAATATGGAGGCCTAGTCCAGATGCCAAACAATTTGAACTCAAGCTTGGGGAAAAGAGGGAGCCTCGGGAAACATGTTTTAAAGCTTTTGTATAATTCTAATGTCACCAAATTGAGAAACACCAAATTAAGTAAAGTGGTCAAATCTTTACAGCTACTGAGCTCTGGAGTCTTATCTGAAGCCAGGTTTCTTTAGCCCCATCAGACTTCCTTCCAGTCATTCCATTTAACCCAAAGTTCCAAATTTCAACTGGAATTTAGAAAAAAGAATGTGAAATAGGACTGTTTGCATTCTACTAGAAAGGAAAAGATAGATGATAGATGATACATAGATAGATAGATAGATAGATAGATTTAGATCTAAAATCAAAACAGCTTTGTCTTTGAATGGATTTTCATAGGTAGGTAAACTATTTGGGGGATGTGTAAGAGATTTTGTTTTCAAACATAAATGGATTTATAAATGAAAAAAACTGCTCAGCAAAGTATAAACAAAGTTTGGTTTTTCCCCAAGTGTTTATAAAACACAATAGTAGAGTTTGTTTAGCCTAAAATATGTCCATATCAACACAACCTATGAAGATAGCACTAAATTCTCAGAAGACAAAAGGACATAGAGAAGAATGTCTTAGTGACTGACAAACAATTTTCTCACTGGTAGGATCAACAATTAGATATTTGGCCTTTTTTTTTTCCCGTAAAATTACATTTTCTTGAATTTATATGAATACTGAGTTTAGTTTATGGAAATATTTTACTGATCACTTGGAAGTCAATGGTGAGACATTTGGTGTGTAAAACAAGGTTTTTAAAACTATCTGTGGAGTTTTGTGTGTTCTATTAGCCACTGTGAATGTGCATGTTGGTCAGGGAGAGAGAAAATGGAAGGGTCTTAAACAGTACTATGGGCACCTAAGCAAATACTGAACTCCAGCATCCTGTTTGATTTTTATACTGCTTGTTCCCTGCTAGAAGTAGAATCCAGCCCTCACCTCAAGTCTGAATGGAGTGCTGAGCCTTAGTCAACACCTACTAATCCCCAATACTCTAGATCAGGGTTTCTTAAACATTTTGTGGTTGTGGACTCCTCGGCAGTCTCGTAAAGCCTGTAGGCTCTTCAGATCCCTCAGGATTGTACAAGAAATCAATTATATTGAAAAACTGTTCTAATGCAAAGTTCTCACCATGAAAAATCACTCCTAAAAATATAACCATGGTGTTATTTGGCATTGAAAACCACTGCAGTCTAGAAGTTTTCTTAGATTTTATGATGATTGAGGCTCTTAATTTGAACTGCTGGAACTTTAAAGATGGAAGGCAGCCTTCAGGTTGGCTCAGATAGTCCCTGCCCCTGGGTTCCAGAGAAACGCAGATCCTGAGGATATCCCAAAGGCATGCAGCTTCCATGCAGCTGGGCATCAGAAGCTGGTGATGTGGTTTATATGATAAAAAGGAAGACTAGGCTCTTTGATTTTAAAAAGATGCACTTAAGATAGAACTTGATACTTCATATTTCCTTTCTCTTACAAATATGGATTTCATGGTTTTGGTGACTTCCATCACCATTAAAAAATCACAAAACTTATTTAGGCAAAAACAAAAACATTGGTTGTTAATTAGACTGCTAGGCCCCCGTGATTTAAATCCTTACTCGGCATCATAAATTTATATTAATATACTATGTGTTTGTCTTTTTAATTATGTATTTTTCCCAGAAGTTACTCTCACCCAGTTTTGTAAACTGTGAAGCAGATTTCTTAAATCATTTTGGGAAAGAGTGGTAAAAGAGAAAGTGCTTTTCATTTTTTAGTGTAAAAGGCATAATTTTCTCTTCCCACTGAAGGTCACTGAATATTTAACAATCATCTACTGCATTAATACCATTTCTGCATCATTTATTCAAACACTCTTTCTCAAAACATTAATTGAGCAAATGCTTTTCCCCACAGGTTGAAATATAGTCTAATCTTTTAGAAAGAGAAGGTTCAAGCCTGTAAAACATTTAAGGAAGCAACTTCTTAAATTATTTGCCTATTAGTCACTGCCTGTAAGTTCTCCCCAGCCAACATGAGGCCAAAATTACCAGAATTATGTTGCTAAATAAGATAAAGGTAACATCTGCATTAATGAAAAGTCTGTGTGCTTTGGAACCACAGTTTGTGGTTTATGGCAGGTTTTAGATCTACAGGTTTATGGGAGGAAATTTTAAGCTGTCAAAAATTTCAATAAAAGCCTTCATTTAACTTTTGTTAATTGTAAATGAAACTTAACCTTAAAGCTTTATACCATGAACATTGCTTCTTCCTTGTACATTTCTCTTTGACAGAAACCCTGCCTCTCAGAGAAAGGGAACAGCTGGCCAAGCTGGTTGCCCGTTTTCAGACTCTGACTTTAATTGTGTATTAGCAAGGGCAAAGGGCAAAATGTGAGCTTCTATAATAAAAAGACCCTGTGTTTTAAACACGGGGGATGTTTAAGTCCCTTCTGTGGAACCATCCATCTGATCCAGGAATATAGGGCAGCTCCACTCCAGAAGGCTCTTCAGGAATCCAGACTGGAAAAGCAACTCTGGTATCCTTAATATGTAGCTTCCAAGTGTGGCGTGATGGTAACCATGCTCAGGATAAGAGGGGGGAGGGATCCAGAAGGACTACAGTTACAGTGCCTTAAGGACAAGACCTGAAAGGGACACACTCACTTCTGCTCATATTTTTTGTCAGACATGTCATCATTTGGCCAAGCCAAGGGAGGATGGGGAAGCTTAAACTCTAGCTGAACAGCTGTGTGCCCAGCCAAAACTCTGCTAAAAAGGAAAACCAGGAAAATGGATGTGCAAAACAACTGTCAGTCTACCACCAGCTGGATCTGCATTTTTTTAAGTTTTTTTTTATTTATTTTGAGAGAGACAGAGAGAGTGCAAGCAGGGGAGGGGCAGAGAGAGGGAGAACCCCAAGCAGACTCCTGCATTGGTCATCGCGCAGAGCCTGACGTGGGGCTTGAATTCATGAAACTGTGAGATTATGACCTGAGCCAAAATCAAGAGTTGGACGCTTAACTGAGCCACCCAGGGCCTCTTGATCTGAATTTCTATGTAAATTTTCTGTTTTCAGTTTACAAGAGACACACAACTACCCTTTATCAAATATGGTAAGTCATCCTTGCAATAGGTCAAAATGTTCCCATTTGTAGAGTTTAAGTGAGGTGGGCATGTATGTAATTTATGTATTTAGTGTTTAGATGCTTTGGAAAAAAGTCTTAAATTATGACAATGTATGTGCAAAATAAAGGGATAATTTTAGACTTTTATTTTTGCCATATGTTCATAAATGTCACCACATTTTCAAATTTACATTCTCAGTAATTTATACAGAGTTATGAGGAGATTGGGCCCCTAGAATTACATGTATAAAATGTTTTAAATTTACAAAAAAATATTAGCCACAGCCATCTGTGAAGTCTGTATTGTGTTCTAGTGTTTGGATTAGGTTCGTTACATATATTATCATACCTTAAAAGAGACACCTTAAAAAAGGGGTATAAGTCAGCTCTTTTAGCAGATCAGAACACTTAGGTGCAGAGAGCTGAGATAATTTGGCCAAGTTCCTCCATGGTAAAGTAGGGATTTGAAACCAGAGCTGTCTGATTCTGAAGCACTTTCCATTCATCATCTCACCTAATCCTCATAACAATCCTTTGAAGTAGGCAGCTGGTCTGTGCTTCATTTAATACAGTAGAAAGTAAAGATCAGGAAGGTTAAATGACTTGCCAAATAAACAGTTAGTAAGTAATGAAGTAAGAGTTTCTGATTCTAAAACTCTATGCTCTCTGAAGAACTTGGTGAATTAAAGTCATACTGTAATTGACAAATCGGTCCCATCAACAGAACAGGCATCATCTCCTATTTGGCTGATCTCGGACAAGCCAGCTAATCCCCCAATACCCCAAGAATGATAATAAACATCTTCAAAGTGAAGTTGTGAAAACTGAATACATTTACATAAAGTACAAAGAAGGAACTTGATTTCGGTGGTGCCCACTCTATAATGTTCAGCACTTTCTCTGTGCATCTGAATGTAGGTGTGGCTTTAGAGAGACTCGATGACCACATTTAGAAACAGAAACACAGAATGGAAAATGGAGCTCTCCAAAGTAATAATATTAATTGATAGGCCTTGGGATCCTGCTAAATTATAAAGATGAAGGAGGAGTCAATTCGAAGCCAAGTACAAGAGAGCATTTTTTCACATACCAAATTTAGTAGGTGCAAACTATAACTGTCATTTACTTGTACTTCAGGGAGAGAGCTGGGAACAAATAGAAGCCATCAAACACCACCTTCTCTCTTAATTGGTCTTTTGGCCCTTTTGTGATTAACTCTTACATTTAATAATACTCAAAAACTTAGGGAATTCCCTCTCCAACTCCTCTTTATTCATTAGTGCTATTGACACACTAGATTTCTTTCTGTTTGTCTCTGAATTCATTTTCTTTAGGCTCTTGAGTCCTGGGATTTCAGGAGAACTGTCTCTTACATCATGCAACGTGAGGGATAAAGCTAATAATGATGAGTAGTCACAGTAGGAGCTATTATTTATTTAACAGTTTCATAGGTACATTTTGTCTATTAGTTGTTTAATGTGTAACAGCCCTACTAAGTAGATACCATTATTATCTCTATGTGCATAAAATGAAAGCACAGAGGGATTACAAAACTTGTCCCTGGTCCCACTGTTGGCAAGAAGACTGCAGTCTAGCGCCAATTTATCTGATCACCATTACACTATTGTGCTCTCGGGGAACTAAAGTGGTCCTGGTTATGGAAGAGGAAAAGACTTCAATGGGTTCCACTACTCTTTTTAAAGTGTTCCTTTCTACTAGAAATTAATATCACTATATTCTTTCAAAAGCTCTTTTATTGGAGAGTCAAATTGATATATTTGTAAAATTTCCTTTAAGATGTCGAAAAAAATCTGACTTAAATATTTATAAGTCTGTATACATTTAACTGTCCTCTTTTTTATGATGCAACACAGTTAAAATTAAACCTCATTTTTCTTTGCTGTTGCCAAACCATGACCATTGAGAACGGCATCTCCCGTTTGTTATAACGAGCGGGCCTCGCCTGACAGTGCTGAGTCTATGAATTCTGACACTTTTAGAAAGTCAATATTAATTCTTACACAAGTGGTTCTTTCCAAGTGGTTCACTATAGAATAATTTCATTTTAATAATGCACAAGGCACAGAGAATAAACACATAAAGAAAAAAACTACTGCAGCTTGAAGGGCTTTTCTTGCTCCACCTCCTTTTCCATCAAAGACATGACTTGGAGAAATCACTTCAGAATCGGTTTTTAGTTTTCTGATTTGCCTTAGGCCTTGTGGCCATCCACCTTCTCTCAGCTGAGCAGCACATCCGTCTCAGATTTGAAAGACCAACAGAGGATCCTGCAGGGCTGGGCAGATGCGGGGCCTTCCAGACTGGTCTTGCCGTGTGGGCAGATGAAAGAGGCCCTTCCTTTCCCTACAAGTTAGCCAGGCTTAGTCACTGCCACTCCATCTTGTGACCCGAGGCTTTTAAAAGCCCCCACGGCTCCTAAATCTGGACAAACAACTCTGCTTTGAGTTGTGTCCAAGTCTTTCATCCAAAGTCACTTTCACTTTATATAAAATAGAGTGGGAAGATTGGGTACAAAGGCTCCACCTGTACTCTAACACATTTGTGGTCCCTGTGTCATTGGACTCAGAGAATAGACTTTTAGAGAACGAGACTGCACGTTCCCTATGACTTCCCAAACGGGAGTCTGAAGCAAGTTTTAAAGTTTTGGGGAGCTATAAGATTGTACATTGTCAGGGTCTAATGCCTTCACCAATTGCAACTGAATAGGGAACTTTTTTAAATTGATACCATAGAGTGTGATCTGTATATTAGCTCATGAGTTCAGAGAAGGCCCAAATAACTATCTTATTTCAACCTCCTTAATTTGCTTCTTATTTTTCAACCTCCTTATTTTTCTTCATAGCATTCAACATCTGAAATGATGCAGAGTAGCAAGTTATTTGCTTTATTGTCTACCTCACTCACTAGGAGGTAAACTGCATGAGGGCAGAGACTTCATCTGACTTGCTAACTGCTGTATTTCCAGGGCCCATACTCGTGTTTTGTGCATGACAGACACCTGGTTGGAACAAGTGAATGTGTGCATTATGCGTGTATGAACATGTGCACACCATCTGCCACCCAAATGGTTATTCAACATCCGGGATTAGCACAAGTGGGTTGCAAAAACAAAGCAGGAATAGTTAAAGAGCTAGAGTCTATAAATTCACTGGGACATTGAAAGATGCTGTCATCATGGTTAAGAGCTTTGGCAGTGACAGCAGCACCATCAATGCCTTTAATATCAAACATCAGGGAACTAGGGGGAAATGTTGGCTCCTTGGTCCTGGGTATTGGCAGCTCCAGAAGGACAACAATACCTTCAGTAAGTATCAGTGATATATCTGCCACTTTTGGCATCAAGAGTACACAGGCATTACCATGATGAGCCAGAGTAAGTGAGGTAGAAAACAAAAGACTTTGATTCTAAATTTCCAACTCTGACCACTCTAGATTTCTCCTAGAACAATCTGGAAGGAATCAAGACAGTTTAGAGTTCCTTCAAAGTGTGTAGGTCAGTGCCATAGAAATATTATTTTATATTATTATTGTTATTACCATTGCTCCCTGAAAGCACAATGATTATACTTTCTTTTTAAAACGGAGTAAGGAGAGAGATATTAAAAGCTGGGTATGCAGAAATTACTCTGGGGGGAAAGAAGACCAAGTGGGGCCAAGGTATAATTTTTCTTTGTGGGAGCAAGTGTCACAACCAAACAAAGGAGAGTAAGAGAAGAAGAAAGATGGCAATCTTCAGTAAGCTGGTACCAGAGTCCACTGCTAAGTATCCATTAGATAGAGCAAAGCCCTGGAATGACCCATGATGTTCTCAGGCAGGCACCCAAGTGCAAAATTCAACTGCTGTCTCAGAGACCACTGAGGAGCTAGGAGGAGGCGGAGAAGTCTCCTGCCAGAATGGAGTAAGGAAAATAGAAAATGAAAGATGAGATCTGAGAAAGTTTGGGCTGGGGATGCAGATCACATAAAGCAGAGGCTTTTAGGCCATCATAAAAACTTGGGATTTTATTTTGTGTGAATGGGAAGCCTTGAGGAGTCTCAAAAAGAGGAGTGATGTTTAAAAGAATCACTAACATTTTAAAAGAATCCCTCAGACTGCCAAGGAGGGGCTAGGGTGAAAGCAGAGAGCCTGCATAATGTAGGCAAGCAACAATCTTTAACCAAGCAGTATCAGTCAGCAGTGAGAAAGAGTTCAGTTTCTGAAAATATTTTGAAGGTAGAGAAAACAAAACTTGCTAATGGTTTAGATGTGTAGTGCAAAAGAAATAGTACAGAGCATGAGACCAAAGTTTTTGGCCTGAATAATTGGAAGGATGGAGCTGCCATTTGCTGTGATGGGAAGGCACAAGACAAGCAAATTTGGGCATAAAAATTAACAGTTCCTATTTGGCAGGCCTAATTGACATCTGAGCTGAAATGCCAAGTGGCACTTTTGACACATGAATCTGAAATTCAAGGAGTGGGCCTGAACTAGAGTTATCACCACACAGCTAGGATTTAAAGCCACAGACTGGATGAAATCACCTTGGTAGTGCGAGTAGATGAAGAAGATGCCCAATGACTGAGCCATGAGAACATTAACATCTAGAGGTTAGATGACTTACATCTAAGTTTAGAAAAGACTTAAAGTTTAGAGGTTAGATGACTTACATCTAAGGTTAGAAAAGACTTAAAAGAAAGAGCCAGAGGGTAGGAGAACTTATAATATCATTTAGATGAGAACCCATGCTCAAATAAGGAGACAAAGGTGGAGGAGGAGAAGGAAGAAGAAAAGAAGGTCGAAGGGGGAAAAGAAGGAAGGAAGGACAGCAAGAAGGTAAAAGGTGCTCTCTAGGTGGTGGGTCAGTAGCCATTTCCATGTTCTTCCTTGTGTTTTTCTGATTTCTGTTTCTTTTGTTTTTCAAACTTCCCATGGAGAAAGTTTTTTGAAAGTAAGAATTTTTATTACAAGATTAAAGAATACATTGGTCTAAAGTCTTGTAAGTGCTATAACAGATGAAAATTGGGACTTCTTTGGGCTTGATTGTCTTAAACATGTTAAAGTATACATTACATTCCTGTAAAGAACATGAGTGAAGAGACTATGGGCCCAGCTACTGGGGACGGGGCCCTTGAGCTGTGTTCTATTAGCTAAGGAGACTGTGAAAAGCTAGACTGGCTTCTTAGAAAGAAAGCAGTCTAGAAGCCAGAAAGCAAAGATAAAAAGAGAGAATATAAAGCGATTTCTAGAACACAAGAGGCTGGGAGACAAACCATCAAAAGGGCCTAGACTCAAGGATACAAGAAACATTTACAGAGCGAAAGGGGAAGAGGTAAGGGAAGCCACTCTGACGGAGCATTTACTCTGTAGCCACTACATTTGAGACTAGGAACAAGAGCCTGGAACCTCAGTGGGACTGGAAATAAGGCCTACACAGCAGGATACAGAGTTACACTCCCAAGAGAAACCATATTTTGATAGCATCATTAGAGCTCCAAGATCAAGCCATAACCAAAGTTATCTCCCTGGATTTTTCAGTTTCCTTTTTGTGTTTTGGAGTTTGAATTGAAAGTCTGATTGAACCCAAATCATTTGCTGACGTGAAAATCCTGACACAATGACATTAAGATCAAAATCTATATCCTCTAACAATAGACTCTTACAAGGAATCTTTAGTTTTGAAGTAGGAAATGAAGGTGATGTTGTAATGTGGATAAAGCTAACGTTTATTTGACAGGGACCGTATGTCAGACTTGGTGCCGAATATTTTACAGATTTTATCTCATTTAATCTTCCCAGAAATCCCATGAGGCCAGGGCTATGATTATCATTTTTAATTTCATTTTATAAATGAAAACCCCAGAAGAGGTGAAAAAACTTGCCCAGCACCATACCATGTAAATGATGACCAACAATAGAAAGTCCCTGCAAAGTCCCTCAAAGAAAGGTTTACCCTTGAGTGACAGCTTCTCATTTCTCAGTCTTTAGTGTATCCTCAGAATAATAACGCCTCCAGATTATGCAGCATTATATCCCAGACAATAAATTTTAACCTCCAGTCAACTAAGCTGTTTTCCCAAAGCATTATATTTTATTTAGATTTTAGTAAAATGGGGAGAAAAAAAACTCTCTCATGTTTTATCCATTCCATTCAGACTGTGCAGTAAAAATTCAAAGTATGACATGAAGGCATTTTCCCTTTTGATTTTTCAAAACCATTTACTCTCAAGCTAACACCAAAAATGGGATGTTTCTTCCGGTTTATAACAGAAAATTCACAGAAGCCATGACTCTTCTTTTCACAAATGGTTTTGCAAAAGCACAAATGAAGAAATCATGGTTCCTTAAGAGAATCACCAAAAGAACTCTCCAGATAGAACAGGCACATCTTCCATTCCTTCCATTTAAACCCATTTTCTTAACTCTGCTTTCTCATAAACCTGTACTAAACTTCAACTTTCCACAAAATTGTAGAAAACTTTGCTTGGCTAAATTTTAGCTTAAAATGTTTCACCGGAGACTTCACAAGGTCAATATGATGCAGGTGTTCAGCTTGAGCTGTGGCTCATGGTCAATTAAAGTTAGTCTATTTTTATTAGCCTGGTTGAAAACAGCTTTTTGTGTTCATGAATTTATTGTGAAAAAGGCTCAGAAATTATACCCTTTTCTTTAAGTTGCCTCAGGACAGAGATACACATAAAATTTCAGTAATTAAAATAGTAAACTACCTAGATTGTAAATAAAGATCTGGTAGTTATACTGATTATTATGTATAGGGAACTAAACTGAGCTGGTCAGGACAAAAGTACAGATTTCTAAAATATTTTACTAAAGCTTCCCAAAGAAAATTGTGGAGAAGGCATGAAAAGATGGGGAGATATAGGAGCGCATTACATAACCAGAGGTTCAAACCATCTCCAGACTGAAATCTATAGACTAATGCGGACTCTATAGGCAATAGATACTGTTAGAGTTTGTTTCAACCTGCAAATCCTTGAATTGCTACAGCCTCTGGGTAATATGGGAAATGTAAGTCTGAGGCTTGTTTGAGCGGTCTGGACTACAGCTAGAAATTTGAGAGTTATCAGCATACAAATGGTATGAGGAACTGGATATTACCTACTAAGTCAGTGGGAGAGAGGAGTCTAGAAGACAGGGACAGGAGAGAGGAGGGTAGGGGAAGGGTTGGCAGAGAGAACAAAGTAAAGAACCCAGCAGTTAGCTAATCAATGGGATTGTTGTAACAGAGATTCATATGGTGTCTGTTTACATTAAACTCCAAAAATAATTATTCAGATTCTCTAAAGCAACCCATTTTTAGAATGACATTTTTAGAATTTTAGACATTTTAGAATGTCATTTTTAGAATGACAGTATAACAGCATCTTTTAAAGATAATCTGCAGCTTAACTGAATTTATTCTTTAAATCACTTTGAATGTATTGATGACCATGTAAATGTTCACAGCAGGCAAAAGCTCTGGAAAGTTCAAGAAAAATCTTCTGTTCATGTTCCGAATAAATAACACTAATTGCTGAATATATTCGCCTCAAACACTGGTCCTGGAATACAGCAAAGTTAGTGTTAATTACATATATATGTAGTGTGTGTGTGTGTGTGTGTGTGTGTATAGTGTATATACTTATATGTATAAATATATACACTACATAAAAATATACTTATATATAGTGTTAATTACATATATATTTCTATATAAGTATATATATGTAAGTGTATATATAAATATATATAAGTGTATATATACTTATTTTATATACTTATGTTATATATGTATATTATGTATATATTATGTATGTATATTATGTATATATAATATACATATAAAGTCTATGTATATACACTTACATATATTATATATAACATACATATAATATATATAAGTATATATATTTATATATACTACAAATAAGCTTGAATCCTATCACCCCTATTTTTCACACCAGAGATCCAAACTTAGTCACCGCTCCCCTCTGAGGTTAATAACTAATATTTAGTCCTCTTACTAAAGCGCAAGGAGAGGAACAATAAATGAATTCTTAAATGCTTTTTATTTATTCTTTTGTAAGTCATTAGTCAACGCTTTGTGTCTTATTTTTATAGTGCTGGTAAAACAGAAATCTGTGTCTAAAAACCATATTGGTTGATTTTGTTTTCTTAGTGCTGTTTGGAAATTTGTTGCTCTGTTCATTTCTCTTTTTCTTTCTTCTCCCCTGGCATTCAATAGCTTACAAGTTATTGTCAATTTTAGATTCAAAATAGCTCTTGACCTTGTCCCCTTTTCATCCCTACTACTACTACCTTATTTTTTAATACACTTTTATTCGAACTGATGTATAATTCATAAACAATAAAATGTTCAGATCCTAAGTATACAGCTTGATGAGTTTTGATGTTAGGTAAACCCCTGAGTAATCCCTACCCCAATCCAAATGTAGAACATTTCTATCATTACTTCATGCCCCTTTTCCAGGAAATCTCACCATCAGCCTCATTCTTTTTTTTTTTTTCTTTTAATGTTAATTTAATTTTGAGAAAGAGAGACACAGAGCACAAGTAGGGCAGGGGCAGAGAGAGGGAGACACAGAATCCCAAGCAGGCTCCAGGCTCTGAGCTGTCAGCACAGAGCCTGATGCGGGGCTTGAACTCATGAGTCGTGAGATCATGACCTGAGCCAAAGTCGGATGCTTAACCAACTGAGCAACCCATATGCCCCAATCAGCCTCATTCTTGATTGTCCTCACCACAGATTAGCTTCATCTATTCTAAAACTGCAAACAAGTGGAGTCACATGGTGTTCATTTCTGTTTGACTTCTTTCATTTGACATAATGTTTTGAGGTTCATCCATTCTGCTAATACCAGAAATGTGTTCCTTTGTATTGCTAACTAGTGTCCCATTGTATGAATATGCCACAATTTGTTTGTCTAATCTCCTGTTGCTGAACATTTAGACTGTAATTTGGATGTAATGAGTGCTATGAGCATTTTTTCCATGTCTTTTTGTGGACCTGTGTTTTTACTTCTCTTGAGAAACACCTAGGAGTGAAATTGGTCATCCATGACCTCATTTAAGCCCTCCTCATTGCTAATCTGGATTAGAGTAACTGTTTGCCAAAGGATAGCCCCATTTAGGGCTTCTCCTCCCACCCTGTGGCAGGTGGACTAATGGCCTCCTAAAGCTGTCCACATCCTAAGCCCGAGAATGTGTTACCTGAAACGATAAGAGACACTTTGCAGATGTGATTAAATTAAGTGTTTTAAAATGGGGAGATTATCCTGGATTATCCAGTGTGCCCCATGTGATCATAAGTGTTCTTACAAAAGGGAGGCATGAGGGTCAGAGAGAGAGTAATTGAGACCCCTGAAGGTGCTGCACTGCTGTCTACAAGGATGGAGGAAGCAGCCATGAGCTGGGGAATGCAGGCGGCCTCTAGAAGCTGGAAAAGGCATGGAAACCAGTTCTCTCCTAAGAGCCTCCAGAAGGAACACGGTCCTATCAACACTTTGACGTTAGGGCTTCTGACCTCCAGACTGGCAGGCAATATATTTGTAGTGCTTTAAATCATGAATTTTGTGGCCATCTCTTACAGCAGCCACAGGAAACTAATCCACATTCCTCAAAACCTTCCCATTTATTTATTATCTCTACCATCAGAAAGATCATTTTGACTTGAAAATTGGATTTTATTATTTCCTTGCTTAATTTTTTTTCTTCAGGATTAAATAAAAACTTTGGTATATTGCATAAAGCTCCTTAGTGTCACCCATTACCTGTCTATCCAGACTCACTGACCACCACTCTCCCAAGAGTCCTCTGCTCCCTATTTAGCATGCTGTTCTTGATTCTACAACATTCTATATTCTTTCCAGAATGTGATTTCTGCCCCAGTGGTTCTTCCCTTGATTATTTACCAAGGAAAATCTATACTCACTCTTGGAGTGCCTGGGTTGCTCCCAAGGTTGCTCCCTGGGTTGCTTAACCAAATTGGTTAAGCATCTGACTTTGGCTCAGGTAATGATCTCACAGTTTGTAGGTTCGAGCTCCACATCAAGCTCTGTGCTGACAGCTCAGAGCCTGGAGCCTACTTTGGGTTCTGTGTCTCCCTCTCTCTCTCTGCCCTCCCCCCCACTCATACTTTGTCTCTCACTGTCTCTCAAAAGTAAATAAATGCTAAAAAAATTTTAAAACCATATTCATTCTTAATGCTTTAAATTTACCATTACCTCTTCTGTAAAGCCTTCCTGACTTTTTTCAGTTAGGGTCCAGACCCTCTTTTTGCTGAGTCTATGAGACCTCTGCTGTGACATTTTCATAATAATTACAATTGTTCCCTTGAAATTCTGCCTCCGAGAAATATATATGAGCTTATTGAGGACAAGGATCATGTCTTCCCATTGGAATACTCCCATTATCTAGTAAAGAGTAAGTATTCAATCAGAGTTAATGAATGAATGAATGACTCGGTAATTAAATATCCTTATAATCATACTGCAAATACAATTTCCAGTTAATGTTTATACACATTTTTATCATCTTATATCTTGCCAATATTCTCATTTATCATTTTGTGCTTCATTAATGTATTCCTACATATTTAAAGGCAATTATTATTCTCTTAATGATCAATAAAATGCAAACAAAAGAGATTTCTCTCTTCATGAAAATAAAAGTACATTCTCAAAGTGCTTTGGACCATGCTTTTAAAATGAAAACATCTCTCAAATGAAAAAGGATTCATTTCATAGCACTCTTACACATATATACCTTGTTCATAAATACAAGCTTCTGAAATTTATTCTATAATCATGAATGCTCATTTAACATCCCTTGGGAGATTTCACCAAACAAAGGGTATTTCTAGTTCTAATAATAATTTTGATACTATGAATGATTCCTTAACTGGGGTCAGTAAAATCTATATAGTCCCAAAGTTAACATGATATAACTCTTCTGCCTAGGATAAAGTTCAGACCTAGCCCTCTCCTCAAGCCTGGGTTAAGAAATGATATGTGGGGCACCTGGGTGATTCAGTCAGTTAAGTGTCTGACTCTTGATTTTGACTCAGGTCATGATCTCACAGTTCATGAGATCGAGCCCCACATGGGTCTCTGAACTGACAGCATGGAGCCTGCTTGGTATTCTCTCTCTCTCTCCCTCTCTCTCTGCCCCTCCCCTGCTTGCTCTCTCTCTCTCTCTCTCTCTCTCTCTCTCTCTCTCTCAATAAAAATAAATAGACTTAATGGGGAGGGGAAGGAAAAAAAAAAAAGAGGTTAGAGTGGGAGAGAGCCAAAGCATAAGAGACTGTTAAAAACTGAGAACAAACTGAGGGTTGATGGGGGGTGGGAGGGAGGGGAGGGTGGGTGATGGGTATTGAGGAGGGCACCTTTTGGGATGAGCACTGGGTGTTGTATGGAAACCAATTTGACAATAAATTTCATATATTAAAAAAATAAATAAATAAATAGACTTAAAAAAAAAGAAATGCCATCTTTAAGGGGTGAGCCCATGTATGTCATGCTCATTATATACATAACACCAAAATACAGTGCCTGAAATTCAAATATTTTTTGATTTAATAAATGAAAGAATTCTACCAGATGCCTTGGAGCAAGATTGGAGAGAGTTCTAAGGTTGCTACTTGGGCTAGAATTCATAATGGCACAATGACTAAAATGCTCATTTTTAGGTCTTTACTACCCCATAAAACTTTCTAAGCAGGATTTTCTCCCTGGCAGTCACCACCAACCTTCTATTCTTTCTTTATTTCCTGCATTATATGAAAATCCCAATGAAGTTCATTATTTTTATTCACAGTGAATAGCCTCTTTCTACCTTTGCCTGTAAGCACAAGTGAGATGGTAACTCCTTATTTTATTTTATTATCATTTTTTAATTTTTTAATGTTTATTTTTGAGAAAGAGAAAGAGAGAGAGAGAGAGAGAGAGAGAGAGAGAGAGAGAGAGAGAGAGCATGAGCGGGGGAGGGGCAGAGAGAGAGGGAGACACAGAATCCGAAGCAGGCTCCAGGCTCTGAGCACGGAGCCCGTCATGGGGCTCGAACTCATGAACTGTGAGATCATGACCTGAGCTGAAGTGGGAAGCTCAATCAACTGAGCCACCCAGGTGCCCCTAACTCCTGCTTATTTTTTTTTTAATTTTTTTTAATGTTTTATTTATTTTTGAGACAGGGAGAGACAGAGCATGAACAGGGGTCAGAGAGAGGGAGACACAGAATCTGAAACAGGCTCCAGGCTCTGAGCTGTCAGCACAGAGCCTGACGCGGGGTTCGAACTCACGGACCGCGAGATCATGACCTGAGCCGAAGTCGGCTGTTTAATCGACTGAGCCACCCAGGCGCCCCTAACTCCTGCTTATTTTAAAACAAGGGTTATAGAAGAGGACTGAATAAAGAGAAATGGATCAAGGAGAGTGAAAAAAGGAAAATATGTCTTCATTGATTGCCAATCCCAGCTCCCTGTCAGTTGAGCCAAGCAAACAAAGCCTCATTTGCTTCTTCCATTACCGCCTGTGTGCTCTGATCTCCCACAGACCAAGGCAGTGTAAAGAGGCTCCAGTTGCTCCAAAGCTTTCGCCCCTCCATCTGCAGAACCCAACTGTGTGCTACATAAACGCTCTCGATGAGGTCTCCCAGAGAAGTCCCTACTCACTCTGCTGTGTGCCTTGCTTGCTGTTGCCAGTGGTTTGTTCCCTCTCTCAGGATGACCCTGTTATTTCACTATCTGTGGCAGGGCTTCCTCCGAGAACCATGAGTCACTGGAGAGAAGCTGGGAGGACACCAGGAAAATGGACCCCATAGCTCCTCTGCCACAGAAAGCAGAGTCCTCCTCGTGGTACTTGAAGGCAGAGAACTGCAGAGAGGGGGTAGAACTACAGGTTCCCAGACTGATGTGTCATTTGAACCTCTTACCATCAAACACCTGAAATACCCCTGCATGAAGTTTTGTGTTCTTTTTTAATAATCCCACGTGGAATATCTTGCAGGAGATTTCCTTATAATCTGTTCTCCTTTTTGGCATATACAAAACAATGCATTATGTTTACAACAGTACATTCTTTTTAAATGCTTTTAATCAGGTATTAAGGGATACACTTGGAAGATATTTAACAAATAACTTCTCAAAGTGTGTAACCAAAACAAAAAAAATAAAAGGAAAAAGAAAACAGTGGCACATGGTTTGTAAATTTTAATTAGCATCCAAATGAGCATCTGTTTATGGCTGAGACTCTGCCAAGTCACCTGTTCCAGGCCGTGCTTGGCACGGCAAATAGGTTCGGATATCTTAATAGCAGAAGGTACCATCAGCATTAGTTTCTCCTCAGTCTCCACAGTAAATGCTTAATATCACAACACAGCAAAGAGCACTGTATGTACCCCCTCACTGATAAAATGCTTTACCTGAAGACATTTTAGTAAGTACTACAAAATGAAGATGATGATGATTAAAATTTATTAAACCATGCAGGTGCTGCCCAGAGCTTTAGCATTGACTGAGCATCCCCAGTGACCCGGGGCTCAAAACATACCAGAGATACTCCCAGTCCCCTGGACTGTCATTATAATTTATAATAAGAAATGTATTTATTGTAATTTATAATAATAATTTACTCCTATAATGAAGAAACAATGAAAAGTTCCTTCCTACATTTTCCATGGGACCAGCGTCTCGTGGACATTAACAAAATGAAATTGCATTTCCTTCTTTCTGGGTTAAAAAATAGAATTTTCTAGGTCGAATTTTTCATTTAAACTGTCTCAGTCCATAAAACTTTTGAGTAAGAAATTCCAAAAATTATGTGCTTGCCAAATGTGGCTACTTCTAGGTAGCCACAACTTTATCAGTGTCTCAGATCCTGGAATCTTCTCTGGTCTCATGACCCTATTTCTCATTTATCCTCTTTGAAATATAGAAGCTAAAAGCAGACACAGAGCCAGATCTTGTTACAAAGTCTTCCTTGCCTTGTCCAAATATCTGGAAAAGACTCACCTGTAAAGAATGTGTTCACAGAGAAAACAGCTGCCCTCTGCTCAGGCCCCTACAATCTTCCCACCACCCACCTCGCTCCAACCCTTCTCTCCTGACCAGAACTGTAGCTGAGCAGAGGCAATGAGCCCCAGGCTGCCCCAGGCAGATTCCTTAGGCCCCCAAGTGCACAACTTGGCCTCGAGCTCTCATCCCTTACAAACCCAACCATCACAGTTCTGGCTTCCTGAAATTATATATATATATAGAAGCTGTCTTTATTGGCTCCATTTTGTTCTTACTTACAACTTCTCCTGGGAATGACCCTCTTACAAATCAAATCACTCATTTGCTTAAAACCACTAGCTTCCAAGTATACCTAGAATAGTATCCAAACTCCTTCCCACAGACTATATTAAAGGGTTGTCTCCCCTGACATCCCCATGTCTCCCAAGCATGGCCTCCCCACTAGCTTATGTGCACATGCATGTACACACACCATACACGTGCACATGCACATGCACACACATACACACATACATAGCCTTTGCGTGACTGGCTCCTTCCATCTTTCAGATCTTAGCTCTTCAACATCACAACTCAGAGAAAACTGTGGTATACAGAACAATGGCCCCCCAAAGATGTCTGCATCCTAATCCCTGGAACCTGGGAATATTATGTTACATGGCAAAGGAGAATTATGACTGCAGGTAGAATGAGGTTGTTAATTAACTGACTTAAAACAAAGATATTATCCTGGATTATACATCAGGGAAATGCAAATCAAAGCCATAATGAGATATTACCTCACTCCAGTTACAATGGCTATTATCAAAAAGACAAGAAATACCAAATGTTGAAGAAGGTATGAAGAAAAGGGAACCCTTATGCACTGTTGGTGGGAGTGTAAATTGGTGCTATTACTGTGAAAAAAACATATGGAAGGTCCTAAAAAAAATAAAAATAGAACTATCATATGATCCAGTCATTCCACTACTGGGTATTTACCCAAAGGAAACAAAAGCACTAGTTTGAAAAGATATATGCACCCCTATGTTTACTGCAGCGTTATTTACAATAGCCATGATTTAGAAGCAACATAAGTGTCAGTTGATAGATGAATGGATAAAGAAGACATGACATATAAATACATAGGTAATGAAATATATGTATAATGGAATATTACTTGGCCATAAAAAAGGATGAAATCTTGCCATTTGCAATAACATGGTGGACCTAGAGTGTATTATGCTAAGGGACATAAATCAGGCAGAGAAAGGAAAACACCATACAATTTCACTTACATGTGGAATCTAAGAAACAAAACAAGCAGAAACAGAAACAGACTCATAAATACAGAGAACAAACTGATAGTTGCCAAAGGGAGGAAGGTGGGAATTAAGAAGTACAAACTTCCAGTTTTAAAATAAATAAGTCACAGAGACAAAAAATACAGCATAGGGAATATAGTAAATAATATTGTGATAATCTTTATATGGTGACAGATGGTTAGTACACTTACCATGGTGAACACTACATAATGTATAGAATTGTCGAATCACAGTGCTATACACACTTGAAACTAATATAACATGGTATTGCAACAATATTTCAATAATAAAAAAATTAAGATACTATCCTTAATTATCCTGATGTTCCAATGTAATCACAAGAGTTTTTAAAAGTGAAAGAGGAGGATATGGCCACAGAGGAGAGAACAAGAGAGATCACAATGTAAGAAGGACTTGGCGTCTTCAAACATAGAAGAAAAGGGCCATGAACCAGGGAATGTGATTGCCTGGAAATTAAAAAAAAGGGGGGGGGCAAGAAACTTTTTCCTAAAGCCTCCAAAAAGAATGTCAGTCCTGCTGACACTTCGATTTTAGCTGAGTGAGACCTATTTTGTACCTCGAATAATTGAACTGTAAGATAATAAGCTTGTGTTGTTTTAATTAAGCCACTAAATTTGTGGTAATCTGTTACAGCAGAGGTGAAACTGATACTGAGTATCCCACTAATATAGCTAACCCTGTTATTTTTCAGATTCATTCACCTAATATTTTATTGTTGCAGTTTCTGTGTGTCAAATGCTGTTTTGCTTCTGTAGATACGCCTAGTGAACACAACAGACAGAAATCTCTTCCTTCACTTTGCTTACAATCTAATATATAAGCCCCAGATTTGGGTTTTTTTTTTATCACAACTTGAGGTTTTTATGTACTATTTTGCATCCTATTTAGATTTCTACTGGTGGATTTTTTTTTTGCTCGAATTTCCCATGAGAGTTACCATCTCTCCATAGTTCATCACTATGCAAATCCCATATGGTGTCTGATATATAATGTGTTCAATAAATATATTTTCAATAAATAAGTGAATGACTCAGATAATGAAGGCTCTTGACAGCGCATATTCCTCAGAAATTTCTTTTCTCACTATTTATTCTCTTGGGTTCCTTTTGCTCCTGTGTACTTATTAATCAAAGACCCGTGAAACAGCCATGTGTAAAGGGATTGTGTCCCAAAAGAATCTTAGCAGTAAAGGCTGCCTTAGGCTGTTAGGGCTGCTATGTCAAGAATACCATAGAGTGGGGGGCTTAAAAAATAGAAATTTATTTCTCGCAATTCTGGAGGCTAGAAAGTCCAAGGTCAAGACGCCAACAGACCTGATGTCTGGTGAAAGCCTTCATTCTGGCTTGTAGGCAGTCATTTTCTCATTGTATTCTCACATTGCTGAGAAAGAAACAGAATGTCTCTATCCTGTCTCTTCTTGTAAGGGCACCAAGCATGCTCGTGGGGCTTCACCCTCCTAACTTAGTTATCTCCCGAAGCTCCCACATCCAAATACCATCACATTGGGGATTTAGGCTTCAAACTATGAAATGGGGATGGGGAGGGGCTACAAACATTCTGTCCATAGCAAAGGCTATAAGCAATTTGGTGTGTTTAATCCTTGTGCATTAAGTGGCTGTGATAAATGTTATTTCATTCCTTGTTCAAGTCTGACATTTCCCTAGACTAATGGCTCTGAGAGGAAGAAACTATGTCTTATCCCTTAATTGTCGTTATGATCCCAGCACTTGTGCCTAGAACGTTCTATGTCTGATTGTTGAATGAAGAAATGGACAAATAATATATTTGTATTTCAGATTACAAATGTTTGTAAACTGGGGCTTCATATGAAAAATATTTTGGTTTCCCTCCACTCAGAGAATGTATAACAAAATTCTAACATGCTACAATTAGTAGGATTATCCAAGAAAGTAAGTAGACACTTGCCCGGTGATGTTTTGCTTTTATATTAGAGGCAGGGGATAATGAATGCATGAAGTGCTTTTCCATATATATGGGAGGGAACAGTAATTGAGTCAAATGTTTATTGAGCAGTTAATGTCTTACCCTCTTTTGGGTGGCAGTATCCCACCATCTATAGAAATGTAATTTACTAAGTCGATGACATGGAAATTTTCAGCCTGGTCTGTAGAATATCTGAACCCTGGGACCAGGGACACTTTGGTACAAAGAGGAACTGAAGGACAGTCATAGTAAAAGGTAGGGTTGGAAAACTATGATCAAGGACACAGGCAAATCATTAGCAAAAGACAGAGATGAAACAAGGATTGTAATGTCTCTTAGTTTAAAAATCCCCCAAAGAGATCAAAAATAGATTCCTTCTTATAAATGAATGTCATATGAGGATATATTCAAGAATGACTGCTTTAAAATGAAAATCAGTTGTTATCACACATGGAAAGTATATTTTTAGTCTTTTCAAACCATTCATATATTTACTTTTCATTTTAAAGACTGGAATAATATAAACACAACTGCAAAGAAAGCTTAATATTTATTGGGTTATTTTTTTCTTTTATGAAACTTCCTACGTTTATTCCTAGTTTATTTTTAGAAACTATTCCTTTAACTTCTTCTCCATTAATTTGGGTTAGAAAAACAAAGCTCTTCAACTTGTAATTATTTTTCTGTTCTCTATTAGAAAAAATACTTAAACTATCCAAATATTAACATAGACATACTAATTACAATAAAAATCTCAAACTTAAATTTTTTCCAGTCTCCTTTATCCTAGCACTTGAACTTTCACACTACAATTTGATGATGACAGTAGAAATGCAATGCCTCAGTAAGGCTAAAGGTATAATAATTCACAATCCTTAACCGAAGCAAATAAAAATTAATATGCAAAGTAAACTTAATTTTTTAAGAATGAAGATGATTCTTAATCTTGGACATGATGAATTAAATGCTGGATTCTAGAAGCATAGTTTTCACTTAGCAGACTTAGCAGTATTTTGTGTCAGTGTCCAATAAGGGATGATGATTGATGTCTAAAGACATTTATTTTCCAAGATGCTGAACTGTAAGGATACCCATTCTTTTCTCTTGCCTTCCACCGCCTCATTTGAGCTCTTGATTTTGAACACACTTTGGGCAATAGTTTTGAGATAAATTTAGCTTTAGGCTTCTCTATTTAAGAAAAATCTGTTATTGCTAAAGAGCGTGGCAGTGAATAGAGGTGATTGCAGGAAACAAAGGGAATGATTACTCAGTATAGCAGGTCCTGTTAGTGCTCACATCACTGAGTGATAGAGAGGTATTTTGACAAAAGAGAATGATAAAGATTCCATGTAATCTAGTCACAATGCCTCAGGTTCGCTGCCTGTAGAGTGAATTGATCCAAAGCCCTTCTTGTTTAAGAAAGCCCTTCTCAACTGTAAGATCACATTTCTAAAAATGTTATTGCTTTGCTGACTACACATACTTTTACAGGACTATGTGTACAAAAATGCTAAACATATATCTTTAATATTTAATTTAAGAATATTAAAAATATATATTTTCTGGCATTTGTGTTTTCAGAGTCTAATTATTAGTAAGAAAGAATACTAGGATCTGGAAGCTGATGGTTATTCAAATGAAAGAGATGCTGTAGGGAATATTGAGTTTATAGTGCACTAGAGCTCAGTTGACTAACACATGGCATTAATGATGCCAGGGTCACTGGCCCCACCCCCACAGAGCCATTTAGTGTCACACAGAGGAAGAGGTTGCTAATTAAGGAACCCTAGTCCTGATAATGAAATGTCTGCTATTAGTCACAAATGAGACAGCATGAACATTTTAATGAGTCCCATAATCCCACTGGAAAAACAATTCAAGTGCATTATTGAAAATCAATAGCATTATTTTTCTGACTGCATACAAAGGAAGAGGAACTGCTTTAAATGGAAAACAAACAAGCCAACCAAGCTCACCATATGAGTCAGTAATAAATTTAAATACAAAATTCTTAGAGTGTGGTTGTGAATCTGCTATAACACTTATTAGCTAGGTATCACTGGACAAGACACATAGATTTCTGTCTTAATTTTTCCATATAGTACCACCACCCTGACACACACACACACACACACACACACACACACACACACATACACACACACACACACACACAGTTGCTGTCAAGTCTAAAGATGCTTTATGTAAAAGTACTTAGCATATAATATGTTCTCAATTAAAGGGAACACATTGCTGTCGTGTCTCCCCCACTAAACAGAGGTCCATAAGAACAGAGACCTTTCAATCATCCCTTATTTGCCTGCCCAGTCAACCCAGTTCAGTTTGAGTCAATGCCTGTTTGTGTCCTTACTCTAAAGCAAAGGCAGCACTATATACTAAAAATACAAAGACAGATACAACAAAAGGCAGGAGTCATGCCTCAGAGAATTCAAACTAGTAAAAGATTCACAGAGAGTTTATAGTAAACACTTGTAAACACTGGTTGAATTAATAGATGAATAACGATAAAGGGACAATGAATGACTGTTGTTACGTCATTTATGCCTATCTAATAATACTTCTACCCTTCTGTATTGAGACACAAACCACAACATATTTATGGTCTTTGTCATTGATATTTTTAGCCATACAGCCAATTTAATCAGCTGATGAATGTTACCAATGATTTAAGATGGAACATAATTTATTTGTTGTTTTTATTTCCCTCCAAATTGACTGTAATGACAAGTTCATGAACAAGGTAAGGAAAACCAAGACAGAGACTTATAATAAAGGGAGTTGAATTTGTCCAAAGAATACTGAAAAGTCTTATTTCCTTCTATCTCCAACATCAACCTAAAGAAGGAACTGACACATACTCTAAATTATTCATCTCAAACGCACACTGACAAAGTTTTTTCCACAATAGGTATTATTCTAATACCTATTCTAATAATCTGTTAATTTTTAACAGATCACTTCATGAGGAAAACAAACAGCAAAAGAATTTTGTAAAATCTAGAAAAGTAAAAATAAAATATAATCCCTAAAATGTTTTGTCACTTTTATCTTTGTTCTTTTTTTCCATAATCAGAGACATTGTATGTAATTCTAATCAAACTGCATTTAAAATATGGATTCTGGGGGTGCCTGGGTGGCTCAGTCAGTTAAGTGTATGACTTAGGCTCAGGCCATGATCTCAGGTTCATGAGTTCGAGCCCTGTGTTGGGCTCTGTGCTGACAGCTCAGAGCCTGGAGTCTGCTTCAGATTCTGTGTCTCCCTGTCTCTCCCCTGCTTTCTCTCTCTCTCTCTCTCTCTCTCTCTCTCTCAAAAATAAATAAACATTAAAAAAAATTTTTAAATATAAAATATGGATTCTGATTTGTTAAACTTCATAGGTGTTTTAGATGCACTAATTTCTTCTGTCCACATACCATCTATCATCCATCCCATCCCAATTAACCCTTCTACTTGATCACTGCAGGAAAGTGGTCTTTTCTTGACCCTGTTACCATGGCATGATAAATTGATTCAGAGAAGGAAACCAGGGCTGAACCAATGGGAGTTTTCACAGGAATCTGGTTTGGGTACCAAAAGAGAAAAATCAGATGAGTTTCTTGCTGTTGGTTAAATCTATCGATTATTAAAAACCAATCTGAAAAGAAGAACCTGTGACATATGTATGTGGGCATACATATGTATGCACAGAGAGCTCGATTGATAGATACACGGATATATAATCTGATTTTACAACCAAGATGAAATGTCCTCAGAGAAGTTCCACTTGTTCCCCAGGCTCAGCCTTGTTCCTGTCTTCAGGCTCCATGTGTTATATCACCATAGGGTAAATGAAACTATTACTTAAGTTGATTCAGTTTGGGTTTCTGCCACTTGTAATCAAACAAGTTCTAGTACATTATATCAGTCCCTTTCCATTTAAAACATAGAAGGACCAAATTTAAGTAAGAAAAAAAATCAATCATAGAACAGAAGTTTAAAAATAATTGTCAAAGCAACCAAGATGTCCTTTGATAGGTGAATGAATGAACAAATGATGGTATGTCTATGTAATAGAATACGATTCGGCAATAAAAAAAAAATAAGCTATTGAACCACAAACATACACGAGGAAACTTAAATGCCTATTATTGAGGGAAAGAGGTCAATCTGAAAAGGCTCTATAGTGTATGATTCCAACTACATAATAGTGTATGAAAGGCAAAGCTATGGAGGCAGTAAAAAGAACAGCAGTTGCCTGGGTTTATTTAGCAAGAGGTAGAAATGAATAAGCAGAGCACAGAGGACTTTCAGGGCCAGGAAACTACTCTCTGTGATACTATAATGGTGGACACCTGTCATTACATACTTGTCAAACCCCATAGAATGTATAACACATAGAGTGAAGTCCAATGGGCTTTCGTTCATAATAATGTATCAATATTGACTCATCAATTGTAACAAACATAACCTACACCAAACTAATGCAAGATATTAACTAATAACAGGAGAAATTTGGGGGCTATGTAAGAGGGTTTATGGAAGCTCCATGCTTTTTATTCAATTTTTTGTAAATTTTTAAAAAAAATTCACCTTTAAGTCTATGTCCCTCTGGAAGCAAATTTTCAAAGACTATTTAATAATGTTTCCAGTAACAAAAA
Organism: Panthera uncia; assembly: GCF_023721935.1. Taxonomy (NCBI): domain Eukaryota; kingdom Metazoa; phylum Chordata; class Mammalia; order Carnivora; family Felidae; genus Panthera; species Panthera uncia. The sequence goes on along the minus strand of NC_064811.1, from coordinate 68,764,349 downwards.
ATTTCATATTATGCATTGTCAGCCCCTTGAGTACAGGGTTAGTGTCTTGCAAAGCTGCATAATTTGCTTGTAATCTAGTCAGTTGTTCAAATGTGGGAGGTACCCAATAAATATTTGATAAATAGCAGATGCATATGAATATTACACTGTCAACAAGCTGATACATCACCTTCAATGATTAAAAATTGAATAACTTTTTCAATTAACTCTTGGTTTCTCTTCATCTACAAACCATTCACATGGCAAGTATAATATTTGTCATGTGTCTAAAAACGTAACTCAGTTTAAGTTAGCTTTCAAGTTACAATTTCTGTTCAAGAATAAAAAAGTGAAAAAAAACAAATATAATGTTTCCAATTTCAGAGAACTTGTTTTCCCCTTTAATTTAAAATTCAGTTTCCTGGGGTAAATAGTTACATTGGGGCTTCTCTTTTGACTCCCTTGTCCCCTAAGATAATTTAAATTAATGGGGCACCTGGGTGGCTCAGTTGGTAAGTGTGCGACATCAGCTCAGGTCATGATCTCATGGCTAATGAGTTCGAGCCCCACATAGGGCTCTGTGCTGACAGCCTCAGAGCCTGGAGCCTGCTTTGGATTCTGTGTCTCCCTCTCTCTCTGCCCCTTCCTCGTTCATGCTCTTTCTCTCAAAAAAAAAAAAATAAATAAAAATAAAAATAAAAAAAAAAAATAAATAAAAACAAACAAAAAAAACATTAAAAAAATTTAATTACCAAAGACTCCCAGATTACCAAGGAGAACGGCATCTGGGTGATGGCCTTCGCCCTCATTGGACCACACTGAGACTTAGCTGGCCTCACCTCTAGCCCTGGCAGCCAGACTGCCCCCACTGCATCCATACCACTAGCCTTGGCAGCGCTGAATTGGTAAGTGTGCACCACCATGGCCTCTTTTCAACCTCAAGCTCTCTCTTGGCCCAAAAGCCCACTGCCAGCCTACCTTGTACCTTCCTGGCACACATAAGAACTTAAATGATTTTCTGCTCTGCTTTTAAGGTCTGGCCTCTGTGATGCTGTCTGCAGTTTTATTTCCCAACCTTTAAGGCTGTAGGCCTAAGACATTTGTAGTGGTTCTTCTGTCTGTCTGGAGTGCTCTTCTACAAGATATCCATGTGGCTTATGTGGCTCTTTGTTAAAATGCTACCTTAAGAAGCCAATCCTGATCACCCTTTACATTTTAACATACTCCTGCACTCATGATTCCCCTTACTATTTTTTTCAAACTTTTTTCACATAGTAATTATAACCTCTTAATATGTTTTCATTATTTATTATATTAATTTTTTACAGTCTACTCCCCAACCCCAGTATTAACTTTATAATAACACAGAATCTTTTTTCCTCTTTCTTTTACTGACATATCCCAAGTGCCTAGAACAAAGTCTGGAATATAGTAAATGCTTGATAAATGTGTTTTGAATAAATACATTCCTCACCTTTTAAATAAAACTTGTCCTCCAGGCAACATAGAACAACTCTGTCAATATGAGCCATATGGAACAGTGACTATCCCCATCATTCAAATACATTCTACACCTTCCACCCCATTCATCTTCCCTGCTTGCCTGTTGTCTGCCTTCTTATTTGTCCTGACCTCTCTGATCCAGGCTCTATTCTCTTATATTCAAGCTCTGTCTTTAATCTTCCTCTTTCACTGGGTGACCCCTTTGTACTCCCCCCTCCAGCTTACCTGCCTTGCCTTTCCTTAAAATATGGTTCTCTAAAGTGTCTTAGCTAAGGCATAGCTTTCCACCAATTTTCACAATGGAACTTCTACTCTACCTTGTACTCAAGCTCTCTGCTTCAGACAGTAGAGCTGACAACTGACGTCATGGGAGTGAACACACTGCTTAGGGAGACAGGACAGAGTGAGACAAGTTCTGTGTACAGAATGGGAATGAGTAGGGGATGCGAAGAGTAGAATAAGTGAGAAGAGACTAAAAATATTTAAAAAAATAGAGACATAAAGAACTCTTGGAAGCCAATGAGAAAAAAAATATTTCATGAAGATAATGGCCATATTATTACCAAAGCTGAAATACAGTTAAGTAAGTTAGATCTGAAAATCTTTCATTAGTTTGGGAAACTAAGTAGGTCATTGTATTCTCAGTAGGAACAGTTTCTGTGGAATTGTGGAAGGGTGGAGCCTAGACACCTGATGGTAATGAGTTGAGGCATACGGGATGAGGATGTCATTTCCCCAGCCCCTTATCACACTTTTGTGAGTGACTCCATGTAAGACCAGAGAACCGCTCCACTAACCCAATCTAGATCACCCACTAAGACTCAAGAGTTTAATAAATGGCATTGTTTTAAGTCACCGAATTTTGAATGGATTTTTATGCAGCAAAATTGATATATGAGCAAGACTTAATCATGCATAGAAGGGGATGGGTATGCCTGGGTGGCTCAGTCAGTTAAGCATCTGATACTTGATTTCTGCTGAAGTCATGATCTCATGGTTCATGAGATCAAGCCCCACGTTGGGCTTCTTGCTGACAGCACAGACCCTGCTTGTAATACTCTCTCTCCCTCTCTCTCTGTACCCCTCCCTGCTCTCTCGCTCTCAAAATAAATAAATAAATCTTAAAAATAAGTGGCTAGAAAGTTGCTCAAGAAAAGAGCCTTCAAATTTGGAAAAGAGAAGGTAATAAAGCAAGGCACATAAGGGAGTATGAAAGGCTGGGATTCCAAGCAACTGTGGAGGAATAGAGGTAGATAAAATGAGTTTACACATGAGAGAACAAGAGACTGAGGGAGAGAATTCATGGCCTGAGACTCACACTCACAGCCTAGAGACAAGTCAGAGGCTTTAAAAGAGTGGCAAAACTTTGATTGATTCCCTCTTAAGTAATGCTGTTATCAAGATCTATGCCCACTTCTTTTTATCACCACACTCTTCTTTTTCCGTCCATTTCTAAATTATGGAGCAATGATATAAAAAATAATTTAAATCACTACTTTCTAGGTAATTTTGAAACAATTCTGCAGATTCTTCAAAATAAGTAATCAGGAGACTACATCCATCACTGGAAATTGAGAAAATTAGGTCCCTCTTCTTATCAGTATCCTAAATAATCAAAGATTAAACTACATGTCACATGACCATTACTTGAAATTGAAATAAAATGCTTCAAAATAAATCTGATTTAATGAAGTATCAAAAAATAAAAATTATTTTTATTTGGAAAAATGAGGTGTATGAGCTGAATTAGGTCTCTTCAAAATTCCTGTGTTGAAGCCCTAACCCCCAATACCCCAGCATATGACTATATTTGGAGATAGAAACTTCAAAGAGGCAATTAAGTTAAAATTGAGTAGGCTCCAGTATGACTAAAAGAATGGAAGATTAAGTCAGAGACAAACATGTAAAGACACAGTGAGAAGGCAGCCATCTGCAAACAACAAGAGAGGCCTTAGAAGAAACTTACATATTGATCTTGGACTTCCAGCCTCCAGAATTGTGAGAAAATAAATAAATAAATTTCTGTTGTTTAAGTCACCCAGTCTGCATTATTTTGTTATGGTAGTTCTAGCAAAGTAATACATGGGGGGATGTTCTACTAAAAGGAGATCAAGGAAACAAAAGCCATATATACATATACATATATATATATATATATATATACACACACATATACATATATATATATGTATATATATATATATAATTTTTTTGAGAGAGAGAGAGAAAGAGAGAGCAGGGGAGAGGCTGAGAGTGAAAGGGAGAGGGAGGATTCCAATCAGGCTCTATGTTGTCAGTGCAGAGCCGGATGCAGGGCTTGAACTCACGATCTGTGAGATCATGACCTGAGTCCAAACCAAAAGCAGGACGCTTTAGCCAACTAAGTCACCCAGGTGCCCCAGCCAAAGTTATATTTTATAAATTTCCATCAAGAAGAATATCAGCAATTTTGGTTGATGAGTGAGAGAATGAAGACATAAACTGGAGGAAACAGACTGGGGCGGTGCTGGTAATAACCAATCCTGGTGAAGGACTAACATCCAACAGTAGCAATCAGTAATCCATTAGAGGATATCTAATAAATGACCAAGAGACTCACCTTAGGTATGAGAAGGTCCATTTTGAAATGTAGGGAACCTCAGCATATGTGGCATATGCACAAGCATGGATGAAGCTAAGAGTCAGGTGGATGGGGTACTATTTATGCTAAATGTGTAGAGTGGCCTATATCTGTAGGCATGGAGAAGAGTCCAATTCCTGAGTAAAAGAGGATTTGAAAAGCTAGAGAGGATAACAAAGTTCCAATCAAGTTGACTGATGTGATGGTGGGTAGACAAAGTCCATAGGGAAACCAAAAGGCTCAGCCACACAAACAGTTTTATCACTGGGCCAACAGAGTTGTGCCAAATAAAAGGTGGTTATCCAAAGCAGTCTTTTTTTTAGCAAAACAGGGCTGACGGACCCTGCGGAGCATGACTAGCTCTATAGCCCCACCTGCTGGTACAAGTGGGAGGTGGTTAGCACCTGCCGGTGTCAGGAGGTGTAAATGTCCTCTGCTAAAAAGATCATAACAATGTTTGCTGGAGGGACATAGACATGGCATAAAAGCAGAAAGTTTTTCTGGAATGAAAAATCGCATTAGACTCTCCAAATTGTCCTTTTTACATCCTGAAAAAGGATTTAAAATATTACTCCACATTTCTGCATTCTTTAATGCTCAGATATCTAAGGTAACAACTCAGACTGTATATCCAAATCAATATGTCGGACACCACCTTGGGACTGAATATGCCATTAAAAACTTTGTGTGGGAGCGCCTGGGTGGCTCAGTCAGTTACATGTCTGACTTCAGCTCAGGTCATGATGTTGGCTTGCGAGTTTGAGCCCCACATCCAGCTCTGTGCTGACAGCCTGGAACCTGGAGCCTGCTTCAGATTCTGTCTCCCTCTCTCTCTACCCATCCCCCGCTCACGCTCTGTCTCTCTCTTTCTCTCTGTCAAGAATAAATAAACAGTAAGAAAAAATGTTTTTATTTATTTGTGTGTGTGTGTGTGTGTGTGTGTGTGTGTGTGTAAGGCTGTTCAAATGAGCTTTCCTATTTTTCTCTAAAACTCATCTTAACACATGGGCACTTCCAAAAGACACAAATCCTACCTCCAAAAGCCTTAATGCTTATTGAGATTTTGCAGAGGTAACCTCACCACATCTCTTTATATGTGTCCATTATTATTTATAAACCTCATACAAAACTGAGTTCAAAAAGGAAAACGATATTCTAGATATATTAGCTAGAGGTTTGCTAATGCCATCTAATACACAACCTCCCATATTTCAATTACTAACAGCAGACATTTATCGCTCTCTTGTGGATCTTTAGATTGACCAGGATAGATCTGCTTCAGGTTGTGGGTCAGTTCAGTTAAAAGCTCAGTTTTAAGTCTGTTCCACATGTCTCTTGTCCTGGGACCAGTGGCTTCCCAGAGCATGGTCTTCTCATCTGGATGGCAGAAAAACAAGAAGCCACACCTAAACATGCAAACACATTTGGAACCTCAGTTCCTGTAACATCTGCTAACATTTCCTTGGCCAAAAAGTCACATCACCAAACCCAAAGTCAGTGGGGTGAGGTTAGATACTCCACCTACTCTACTGGGAGGCAATGCAAAGGCTGTAAATGTATAGTTCCAATACGGAATAAGAATGAAGTTGGTAAGCAATAATCCATTCTATCAGAATACTTTGTCAGTAGGTATTGCTATGGAATCTTCAAAAGTACTAGAGATTGGTAGTGAATTTCCTGCCTTGCTGCTTCAGTTTCTGGGAACTTTTGCAATACAGATTTGCATATTCTACAAATGTGGATTTATACCTGCTTCCTAATTCTGTCTTCATAATGGGGTATATGATTCATCAAAGGGAATATGTCTAAATTCTTTGTCTTTTAGATGATTTAACTCTAATATAAAAATATGCCTTTGACTTTTTTAAAGAGTTTTTATTGAATTAATAAATGTAATTGTATATGTCAACTGGGCAGTTAAAATATCACCAGCCAGCCAATATAACGTAACAGAAATTCACAAAACTCTCTTGAAGGTCTCTTACCATAGGGTAGGTCATAGTGAAATTGGCTTTGATCAGTAAGAAAGAGATCCCAGACATGCCGATTCAAAGGGGCACATGCAGCCCAATGTTTATAGCAGCATTATCAACAAAAGTCAAAATATGGAAACAGCCCAAATGTCCATCGACTGATAAATGGATAAAGAACAGGTTGTATGTATGTACATATACATGTATACATATATATATATATATGTATACATATATATATGTATACACACATATATATGTATGTATATGTACATATGCACATACACACACACAAACACACAAGGGAATATTACTCAGTGATCAAAAAGAATGAAATCTTGCCATTTGCGACAATGTGGATGGAACTAGCATGTATTATGCTAAAAGAAATAAGCCAGTCAGAGAAAGACAAAATCTGTATGATTTCACTCATATGTGGAATTTAAGGAACACAACAATTGAACGTAGGGGAATGGAGGAAAAATAAAATAAGTTAAAAACAGAGAGAGAGGCAAACCATAAGAGACTCTTAAATACAGAGAACAAACTGAGGGGTGATGGAGGGAGGTGGACAGGGGGATGGGCTAAATGGGGGATGGGCATTTAGGAGAGCAGTTGTTGGGATGAGCACTGGGTGTTAAATTTAAGTGATGAATCACTAAATTCTACTCCTAAAACCAATATTACACTATGTTAACTAACTTGAATTTAAATTTTTAAAAAATGGCTGAAATGGTAAAAAAAAATCATGCCAAAAATAACTGTCTATCTCCCCTTCTCCCATCAATCCCATATGTCACAGTGTCTGGTCTCAGAGATATTGTCCATGTTCCTGTGTAGGTGGCAGGTGTCTCAGTGCTCAGATGCACAGGGGATGGAATTACATTGTGCAAGTGGGCTAGGCAGAAGCAGTGACAGCTCCTGAACCATACCTCCCATGAGTACAAGGTGTCTTGCAGTGAGCAAAGCCCCCCACTATTAGAAAGCCTCACTGGCAGCTGGACAGACTGTGGTCTGTCTAGCCTTCAAGCTTTTAAATCACCATTGTTGTGGCTGCTGCTGTTTGCTTGCTTGGTTTTTTTGTTGTTGTTTGTTTTGTTCTGCTTTTTTAGTTTCAGAGATTGAGCAGCGCAGGTTTTCTGAAATAAAGTTAGAGCTAAAAATATTTCTTGGGCTTCCTTCCGTTGCATAGGGTTGAACTTTCTTATTTCCTACTTCTAATAATCAAAGGGAAGAATAACAATAGCTAACAGAGGGCATATTCTGAGGCATTGTCCTCAGTCTATACATGGAATTCCTCATTCTGTTCTCACAAAAGTTTCATAAATTAGATACCATTACTAGCCAGGCATTGTAGATTAAACAGTTGGCAATTGGAGGTGGCCAGGATTTCAACCAGGTGATAGAACTGAGAGCTGGTATCCTTGAGGTATATCTGTAAGGAGCAGATACAGACACTGTAGCCACTTCAAATTCAGTTCACCCTTTGCCTGGGGAGCTCATCTTTTAAAGCACTTTTTGAGTCTGATTCCTTGGACTGCAGAGAAGCAGTAGATCTCTTTTCTGACATCCCAGCACCCAGTACCAAACTACATCTGAACCCTAGAAATGCCTTTTGAATTAAAAGCAACAAAGGATGATCCTTTTTTGCCATTAGCATTGTTAATCTGATCCTGAACTGGCCCAGCAAGTGTACTCAGAATGTGCTTAGCCATTTCTCTTATTGGCAAAGAACAGAAGTTTTACCCCTGCACTCATCATTTCCTCATTTGCATTTCATCTCACACAGTTGATCTATCAAACAAGTCACTTGTAACTTATCCTTGTCAAACAGATTAAATTTAGCTGGTCTCAGACAAATGCATAAATTGATTTCAAAATTTCCAAACTTCAACAACCAACAAAGAGCTAAAGTTTTGGCAATGCAACATACCCTTATCTAATGCAGAGACTAGGAGTCTTTCCATATATGTTTTACTGTCATGCACAAAATTTAAAAACTAAAATATAAATTCACTCACCAGCTTTTGCTTTTTAGACTGCACAGTGTCTCCTTTCGCAAATTAGGGCTGTGTCCTTTCTAAAAGGAAATCTATAATTTAGAAATAGAGCCTTTGAAAATAGTGCCAGGTTAAAAAAAAAAAATCTAAGACAAATAGCAGGTGTTGATGGCTGATGCTGAATAGTCCTTAATTGCAAATGGCACATGCAGGAGAATAAATCAGTTTAACTCAAGCCATTCTAAGCTCAAAAAATATAAATAAAATGGAGGAATTTATGCACTACATTTTTTTCTAGAATCTGTATTTACTTGCAAAATATTTTGCTTTTATTCTTACAAGAAAGGAAAAAGTCACAGAAAAAAAAAAAAAACACCTTTGCAAAGATAACCCTTCCAGTTAGGAAAATTATCCCATTCCTGTCCATCTGCTTTGAGAACTGACTCTTTCAAGTACACTAGTATCTTCTACACTCTGTCTCTCTCTCTACTCTTCAACTAATTTGAGCATAACCAGATTCCCTCATTTGTTTAAAAAGATAAAACTACCTGGGGCACCTGGGTGGCTCAGTCAGTTAAGTATCCGACTCTTGCTTTCAGCTCAGGTCATGATCTCACAGTTTGTGAATTCGAGTCCCATATCAGGATCTGTGCTGACACTGAGGAGCCTGCTTGGGATTCTCTCTCTCCCTCTCTTTCTGCCCCTCCCCTGTACTCTCTCTCTCTCTTTCAAAATAAATAAACTTAAAAAATAAATAAAAATAAAACTCCTTGTACAGTGTTTTCTTTCATATGTATTAGAAAAGCAGTCTATTCTTGGGGCCTCCACTTCTATTCATTCTTTATTTGTTCATTCATTCATCCATTCATTAATTCAATAACTACTTATTAAGCATCTATTATACATAGTGTATATTATTAAGTGCTTTGGGAAAATATATGTGTATATAATTACATATAATTATGTCTGTGTTTATCCCATTCATCTGTTTGCCACAAAAAAAATACATTAAAACTAAATCATTATAAGTTCCAATAATCAATACCATGCAATTTATTCTAGAGATTTGCATGTCTTAAGGCTGTTCAAAGTTATGCTCTAACTTCTTTTTTTTTATTTGAGAGAGAGAAGGCACAGTGAGTGAGGATGGAGAGAGAAGTGGGGCTCAGGCTCACCTGAAGTGGGGCTAGAACTCAAGAACCATGAGATCATGCCCTGAGCCAAACTCAGATGCTTAAATGACTGAGGCACCCAGGTGCTCACTCTGCTCTAATGTCTAATGGTGAAATTTCAGGCACCAGGAAAGAATGTGTTTTCAAAGGGACCACTGTTTCTGTCTGTGTTAGGAGTTACTTTCTTCATCTGTGAAAACAATCCAACAAGGTAAAGGACTAGAACAGATAACACTCAAGAATGTATCTAGCACATAATAAAAATTACATGACATATTTCAGGAGCACTTGCCATATGTCTGCCATTGTTCTAAGTGCTTTTTATGCATTAACTCATTTAATCCTCATAACCAAATTTTGGGTAGGTAGTAGAAACATCTCCACCTTATTAGATAAAAATATTTAGGCTAAGAAATGCTAAACAATTTCCTCAACGTTGAACAACTGGTAAATGGTAGAGGAAGACAGGCTCCAGAACCCCTACATTGTCTCACTATGCTTTTCTGAAGTGTTGGTTGATCAGTTACCCCATTACTGAAGATAATGAAGTATGAGGTAGAACATTCAGTTAACAAATAATTCTTAAGTGTCTACTATGTGACACTTATTGTAGATGGAATGGCAAGCAAAACAGATATCATGCCTGCCCACATGGAACTCACAATATCACCCTATGTGCACAGAAGAAAAGCTTGTCAAAGATGTGGACTCCCAGGCTCATCCCGGAGAGTCCAGTTTGGTTGATCTGTAGCAGGGCTTAAGATTCTGTATTTCTAATAAATACAACGCATACCTGATACTAATGGTCTAATGACAACGCTTTGCAGAATATTTGGTCAACCCCTGGTTTTATAATGGGTGCCACCAGGTTGAAATGGCACAATATGAGTTCATTAAAACTCAATACCACTACCCTATACAACAGGCTCTGTGTAGATACCATGGACAAATCTCTGAGATACTCTAGACATGGTTCCTGTCCCACAGAGGGCAGAGATAGGGGAGCACTTGGAAAATGTGAAAACTTTAAACAATAGGTTATTATTACCTTGAGTTAACTTTTATGTCAATGTTAACAAGCTTTCCTAATATTAAAGCTATTTAAAAATTCTTTGCCTTCAAAATGCAGGCTTTGTTCTAATAAATAAATAAAAAGTAGAATCAGACCTATATATTAAAAAAACCCTCAATACCACTTATTGGGAATTCAAAATATAGGCCCCATGCTAGACAGTTGACTCATTGAGGTCAGAGAGAGTATCAGAGCAGCACTTCAGAAAGAGACATTATCTGATGGGCACTAACTCCTAACAAGAGACCATTTAGGACTTCAGAATGCTTAAACTCCTTTCCAGAGGGAAAGCCTTTTGCTATTCACATAAAAGGTATCCCCTAGTTAATTCCTCTCAAGGCCATGCAGGGCAGTGATGTGCTATGGAGCTGACTGATTGAGAATCAAGGAAATCTGAGTACTATGAGGGACAAGGAACCCAAAATTCTAGCTCCCAATTTCATTCTTCACGTTATTGAGCCTCTGCCTATTCCTTCTTTGCATGAATGATAAAAGCGAATGTATCACAACTGAACAATAGTATCTTAATATATATTTATATTCAAAGCTATTATATAGTTCATTATAATCCTTATGCAGCCTAACATATACACTGTCCAACTAAATATAAAAATTAATGCCATGCACTACTAATTACACACTCATATCAAGAACAGAGCAACCCCAGAAGAATCAGAAGATATGGGTTCTAAGGCCTAACTGGACATACAGGTTGTGAAATTCACTTAATTGTTAGAACTTTCCAATTCTTCTGTAAAATTAAAGGCTCGTCAAGGTGATCTATAATTGTACTTTCCAACTTCTTTTCACAACCATATATAAAATATATAATTAATTTAGTGATTCAAAAATAGAGTGGAGAACAAGTGCTTTCCTCTGGTAAGTGTATGTATGTATTATTGAGTGTGTGTGTGTGTGTGTGTGTGTGTGTGTGTGTGTGCATAAAACTCTTGTTCCAGATATACCTATGTAGACACTGAGTCATGACATAAAATGCATTTCTTATTATAGGTTTTAACCAACACAGTTGGAAAGTCACTGAGTTAGAAGATCCCTTCTAGCTCCAAAGTTCTCTAATTCTGTGACTTCACCTCACCTGTTAATGACCTTGCAAATCACCACACGACATTAACTAATCCAAATTTGTCCCTGCTTTGCTATAGCTTCAAGCACCAGATGTGTCCATTATCACCATATTCTGAAGAATATTTATGCTTCCAGAAGGTCACTCCCAATCCCCTGTGGCCTCCTCTTCTCTTATGAGCTGATTCTGGTATTTTCCACTGACCAATAGAGTTAAAGTAACTGGACTATATAGCTGCAGCCATATTCTCTTAAATGATAGGTTTAAAATATCTATCTCAAAGATATTTTCAAGGGGAGGAGGGTAAAAAATCATCACACCAACCACTCCTATAGAGTGAGAAAAATATAAAAGCCCACCTGAGACAGGATCTCAGAAAACTGACAGTTATATAATTAAACCATGATGTTTGCAGGAGCCAGAATAGAGAGCACAGTGAAACTAGTATAAACTAAAGCCCTGGAGAAGCTATGAGCAGAGGCTTCCCAGACTCTTACTCCTCAAATCCCTCACACCCATTCTGAGAATTCTGTTTTACCTACTTTTACCCTTGCTTAAGTATAACTAAGTTAGGCACATTATTTTATAACTTGAATGTATACTATATCCTATTAGTGACAGTGATGCTTTGGTATAGGCTACAAGGGAGCTACCCTCCCCCAATACCCACACTCTCCCTTCATTCCCCCTCTCTCTGTCCTCACATAACAGTGTATCAGAATCATCTGAGGGAACTTTTCAATCAAATCAGACATTCTAAGAATCAGAGTGTAAATGCTCACATTTTCACATATAAAGACCATCCCAGCTGAGTTGGGCAAACTGGAATTTTTAAATTATGCGACACCTTTGCATCATACTCCTCCCCAGACCCACAACAAATTGTATCAGCTGATTTACACAGGTGCATAAATCTCCCAAAGTATGATTGCATATAAACATGTCTAGCAAACTGGGGACATAGGCAAAGGGGACTAGCAAAAGTAAAATTTTAAGCGAGGTCAGTAGGAACTTAAGAAAGAATTAATCTGAAGGAGAAAATATGAAAAGGTAGAGAAGAATTCGCACAGAGTGTGAGGGTGAGAGAAGAGATGTGGTTCCAGATACACAGCTAATCCTGGAACCTCTCCCCACCTACATTCTCAGTGGGTTTGTATACACCCTAGAAAAGAAAAAGCCAATATTGCTAACTAAGGAAACAGTTCATTAACCTGCTAACATCTCTCTTAAGGTCTAAGCTATCTTGCTAAGGAATGCCCATAATCAATTATATTTTAGAGGGATGATGCCATTCCCATGTCCAGTCTTCCGTGGCAGAACTGGGAAGGATAAGAGCACTGTTGTTGTGGCCAACAGCTTGGCTGTCCACCCTGACAGTGGGTCCCATTTAGCAGAGGTGAGGGTTACGCACTGCCTGGCAACCACAGCAGCGGGCGTTCGCCTCCAGCTCAGATAGCGTCAGGGATTACAGATCCCTGGTCTTGGCAATAGAAGCAAGGGTGGTGGTGTTATTCAATCCTAAATCAATGGCATGGACTGTGTGTCTCTGCATATAGAGAGCAGCCACAGAAGACCTCCAGCAGTGGCAGCATCAACAAGCAGGACTGATGTGGGGGCACAAGGGAAATGCCTTTGAAGAATCTCAGATATATTTGGGAAGAATTTTTCAGGCCTTCAGTGCTTGGTATCCAGGGCAAACTTTTACCCGGTAAAAGTTTGGATTCAACTGCTACCAGGGCATTATCACAAACTGGTGAGGGCTATAGCTATTTGTATTACACACAAAAGGAAGTCACTTCATTTTAAACAATCCCAAGCGAAATCACTAAAGCCATTTCTGAAACCAGAATATTAAATATTCATGGTTATCTCTGCAGGCAGAGTAATTGCAAAGAAACATCACCTTTACTCACAGAAACAATTATTAAGAAAAATAACAGTGGGGTGGCTCATCAGTTAGGTGATATTTACCCATCATTTACAAGATACACTCCATCAAGCAAAGAACTGAGAGAGGAGCAGAAATGTGCCTGTTAGGTTTTAGATGCTCACCAATATCTCCTGGTCTATCTGAGTTAAATTCCTCCAAGAGTAAGAAGCACAGAAGTTTATAGTGAATTCAGTGAGAATCGGAATTTTCCCTATACTTAAGAGAGGTGGAGGGGCTCCTGGGTGGCTCAGTCGGTTGAGCATCCGACTTTGGCTCAGGTCATGATCTTGCAGTTCGTGAGTTCAAGCGCTGCATCAGGCTCTGTGCTGACAGCTCAGAGCCTGGATGGAACAAGCTTCATATTCCGTGTTTCCCTCTCTCTCTGTTCCTCACCTGCTCACATTCTGTCTCTCTCTCTCTCTCAAAAATAAAGACTAAAAAAATTAATACTAAAAAAGGGAGGTAGAAATAATCAATTACCTCAATAGCTTTTCCAGGAGTTTAAAAAAAAAAATAAGGAAAATTAGTATTGATTAATCTTGAAACACATTTACCTTGTGAACCTCAAAATGAATTTAATTCCCCAGTTTTTGTAAAATATCAACTCCAGATTTAGTCCCTCATTTAATGAGAATGTATTGAATCCGGCACTGCCTCAGGACTTTGGTCATTGTGTTAAGCATTTCTGTGGATAAAAACAGGGCTGAAAGGCACCACTTAGTTCTCTGAGAATCTAAAGTCTGACTGAGCAGGTAAATTATACACAATGAAACAAATCAAGATTATATATTTCAGAATAACCCTTTGCTCTTTCTGTGGACGAATTGTGAAATCCCATAAACACTTCATTTTCACACAATGTCCTAATAGCATTCTCAAAAGAATTATTTGATATACCCAGGAACATAAAAAAGGTGAATAGATGGTTGATATAAACAGTATCCATGATGGATGGAGAATCCTTTTTGGACAAACACTTCAACATTTGTTGATTTCTGCAGTTCAAATTCAGTAATATGCCCATAATCTTGTTGAAGACCACATATCAGAAAAAATAAAGGATTTATTCATAGAAAAAACAGAGACAGGAAGTGGGAAATTGAGTAATCTTTATTAAAATAGACCTCAATATGGCTGCTGTCTTGTAAGTAACCAAGAACTGGTGAATAACGTCAACTATATAGTCAATAACGTCAACAATAACTATAGGCTGGGTATTACAAAACACAATCAGTTGTCAAATTAAAAAAATAAAGTAACCTCTTCCCAAATAATTGGTTTGATCCCCAGGAAATCTTAAAATAATAGAGTCTCTGGATTAGGAGAAAACATTTAAGTTCTCCAAACATACATCTAAAATTTAAAATCCCCATATAATGTTTCAGCAAATGTTTGTCTTTTCGGCCTGGTTGAATCCCAGCATGGAGAATTCACTGGTTCCAAGGACACAGGCTGACAGGTCGTTGCCCCCCCTCCTTCTTTATTATTGTCAGTGTCCATTTATATGACCACAGGCAATAAAAATACCACTTGTACATGCCTCGTCACCCTCACTTCACTACTTTATATTTCACTTAAATGAAGAAGCATTGTGCATTTCGTCTCATTTATGATAGCATTTATTTTCATGTAGCCTATAGGCTGTTACTCAACTTTATCCAACAGCATCACTAAAAGAGACTCCTTACACACACCAACAGGCTACTTTTTTAGCTTTAATATTTGGCTTTTAAAAGATTTCTAGGCATAAAGGATATTGTTTAAAATGCAGACTAAGTATTGCTGTGACATTAAAAGTATCACATCATTTTTACCTATTTTTTAATTCCAGTATATTTAAGATACAATGTTATATTAGTCTCAGGTGTGTAATATAGTGATTCAACAACCTGTACATCATTCAGTGCTCATCACAATAAGTGTACTCTTCATTCCCTTTGTGTTGGCAAGGACGTGGAGAAAAAGGAACCCTCAGGCACTGTTGGCAGGAATGCAAACTGGTGCAGTCACTGTGGAAAAACAGTTTGGAGGTTCCTCAAGAAGTTAAAAATAGGGTTATCGTATGATCCAGCAATTCCACTACTGGGTATTTACCCAAAGTACTATATTATTTTTAGATTTGAGCAGGGTACCTAGGCTCCACGTGCACTAGGGGACAGCAGATGTACTTCAGTGCCAGATGGCCTAGAGCAGCCCAAGGACATCAGTCTCCAGGATACGGAACTGCAATCAGATGCTGGGAACTCAGAAGCACTGGCCAGTGACCTGAGCTCTGATAGAACAAACTAATATCAGTATGGCTGAGGTCAGCCTTCAGAGTAGAAAGCTGGAATGAGGAGTACAGCAAAGCATAGATTGGGTATATAAGCAGATATCAAAGCTTTGGTTTACCAAGAGTTTAAGATGAGAAGAATGTTCCTCCAACCGTAAGGTAAACTCTTTCAGTGTTGAGTGTACGAACTATGCCTATACATCTACATAAGCATTGCTGTATGTGTGTGTGTGTGTGTGTGTGTGTGTGTGTGTGTGTGTATGTCACAGCATACACATACACACACACACACACACATATACACACAGAGAGAGACATATAGAGAGACACAGAGACATATACAGACATATATAGAGATATATAGAGAGAAGAATACAGAGAGACATATAGAGGGAGAGACATATACAGAGACATACTTGGACATAGACCTATTTCTATAAAGAGAGAGAGAGATAATCACTAGCACCCATCAGAATGGTCATTCAGGTAATGGTTGATAAAGAACAAATGATTGCACCAATGGTTTACTTGGGAACAAGACATCAACCTCCAGTCTTCTTCCACTTGATTTATTTTTATTCTATTTTAATTTTACACTTTCTTTTTTTTTAAGAGAGAGAGTGTGTGTGTGTATGTGCAAGCAAGTGGAAGGGGGGGGGTGGAGAGAGAGAGAGAGAGAAAGAGAGAAAGAATCCCAAGCAGTCTCCACACCGAATGTGGGCTCAATCCCACAACCCTGGGATCATCACCTGAGCCAAAATCAAGAGTCAGGTGCTCAACAGACTGAACCACCCAGATGCCCTAATTTTACACTTTTCAACTGAGACATAATTTACATGTAGATCTTAAGTGTTTAGTTCAATGGCATGAGAAATGCATACACCTGTATAATCAAGAACCAGCCTCCTGGATGTGTGACCTGTGCAGTCACACAGAGACTCATGTTTGAAAGGGCTCTGTGTTTGGTTTAATGCTCTGCTATTGCCAAAAGTATTAATAAATTCTGAATAAGGAGCCTCAAATTTTTATTTTGCACTGGACCCTGCAAATTATGTAACAAATCCTGCATGCAACACACATCTCTATCTAGAGAACCCCAGAAGTTTCCTTCATGTCCTTTCACCATAGGTTAGTTTCACCTATTCTAGAACTTATGGAATAAACAGTGTGTTCTCTTTTTTAAGGGGCCTCATGTAGGCCTTGAAATATTGTTTCGATATAACAAGTCAATGACCAATTTTTGGTACTATCTTTTCAAAATCTCTGGTATACCTGAAACATAATGGAAGTTTAATAACTTTGCATGGCTGAGTAAATGGATAAGTGATATTTAGTGTTTTCCCAGATGCTAGAAACGTGCATCTTCAAGGTCAATGCTTCAGTCAAGTGTTTCTTTTTCTCTGGAACCTTGTTGGTGCTAAAACATTCCCCTTTTAAGGATATAAAATCTAGGGAACAAAACAGAAAAATAGATATAACTTGTCCCTTCATGTATTAAATCACTCTAAAGTAAGTAAATGGGTAACACATTTGAAAATTTCAGAATAATTACATTTTCTAAAGAACAATTATCATTGCACTTTATTTTAATGGGGGCCGGTAATATCGTCAGGCATATAAAATCAAAGTAGCCACATTCACTGTATTCCAGATGCACTTTATTTGCCTATTATTTCTAGAATAGAGGTTGACAAGCAATATTAACAATAATAGTAATAATAGAGGCACCTGGGTTGCTCAGTTGGTTAAGCCTCTGACTCTTGATTTCAGCTCAGGTCATGATTTTGCAGTTTGTGGGATCAAGCCCTGCATCAGGTTCAGCACTGTCAGTGCTGGCAGCACAGAGCCTACTTGGGATCCTCTCTTTCCCTTTCTCTCTGCCCCACCCCTGCTTGTTCTCTCTCTCTCTCTCTCTCTCTCTCTCTCAAAATAAATAAACTTTAATTTTTTTTAAAGTAACAATAATATTAATAAATAATTTAAGCATATAACATTCAGCAAACATTTATCATTACCAAGCAATGTGCCAAGGGCTTACACATGTTAACAATGTGACCTTGGGCAAGTGACTCAACTTCTTTGTCTGAAAATTAGAATAATATATGTACCTTCCCTAGGTTTATTATAGGGATTATTGAGATACTATGCATAAAGTGCCTGCCACAAAATGAGAGCTCTGTGAACACTAGCTCCTATTATCATCAGGTTATAATGTAACCAAAACAATAATGCCAGCAGAGACTGATGAACTTACCAGGTGGGTATTGCCATTTAAATGAGGGGATCAGGACTCTAACCTGTCTCTCTGACTCTAAATTCTTGTGCTTACTCTAAAAGACTGCTTCCCTGGAATGACAAAATATATACCTATAGTTCAAAACAGAAATTCTCTGCATTATTTCTCTAAATAGGTCAATGAATTGTTCTTTATCAAAATATTTGCCTGCAGCTTCCAGTGTGCACGTTGTATTTTTATCATGGAGTGCCATGATTGACTCTGAAAGTCTAGTCAAGCAACTTTGTGCATACTTTTCAGCAATCAGTGAATGGAAGATAGCAACATTTTCTGATATTTTTGCTGGGAAGTACTCACATGAAACACAGCTTGAGACTAATTTAGCTGCATGCATGAACCAAGTTAGTCAACAGATTTATTTGATTCAAAATCTACCAGGAGCTGTCCTTTGTGAGCTGTCTTACATAGCATGGATAAGGAATACTATACTGATTCATCCAATGTTTCTGCTCGTTAAATTCTGGAAATATCTCTTTGTGCCTGTCTTTAAATATAACAAATATTTCGCTGAGTATTTGCCTTTAAGTTAGGAAGCTTGAACTTGATGTATGGAAATTTGTGCTGAGTGTCTTTTCTGCCCCTTACGGCTATTCCCACCCTTCTCCACCCTGGGACACTGGGACACTGGGACACTGACCTGCATGGATTGTGCTGGGAAACACTTCGCCCTCTAGCTTATAACAAGGCAGCCATTGGTATACAGAGGAGGCAACAGCAGAGTCAAAAGGAGGGAGGAAGAGAAGGTCAGGCATCTATGCATTTCTCTCCTTCTAGTTGGTCACCTCACAGTGGCTGCATTTTTCTCCTGGAGGCTACCTCCCACCTTGCAAGCTCTCTCTCTGTTGTTTCCTTAGCCTGGGAACAGTATTGGCTCCCTGATGCTACTACCCATGTTCCTCACTCTCCCTTGTTCCTTTACATAAGTTGAGCCCACACTTTTGCAAACAGTCCATTTATTAAACTCTCCTTATGTTACCCAATCCTAATCGATACAGGTGACTCCACGACACATCTGGTCTGATCTGCAGTGACTACAGCAGCATTTCCTAAGAACAAAGAATGTTCTTGAGACAGAAATAGAAAGTTCCCAGCACCAAAGTAGCTTGACAGACTGGGTTAAGCAAAATTAAAAGGGCTTCCTTAGAATCTCATGTATTTTTGGCATGTTAATGTTCACTGAGAATCTCCAAGAGGAAGAAATTATGAGCAGCATTTCCTACATTTAATTTTTCCCCAGAGCAGCTTCTAAAACTACAAAAACAAAAATTAAGAATCTGAGAATATAAGCAGGGCTATAGAATAGTGATAAAGGAGGCAGTATGCAGAAGGCTTTGCTGGGAGTCGAGGCAGTCAGATGACCATGGGCTCCTGTCCTGTGCTGGTTGGAGTGTCCCAAATACGACATGGTAAAGGTGTCAGGGGAGGTTGAGCTATGCTTTCCAGCACTACAAACGACCTCTGGATGCTATATTCAGCTAATTGGTATTTCTTCTGCCTCCTCCCTAGCGAGGATTTCTGTTACTGGCTGTCACTTCTCATCACAGTCCCTCACAACAATTCATCGCTTTCTTCTCTCTTCTGGCCACATTCATTTGCAATGAGACTAGCCAGTTGTCTTTCTGAGACAAACTAGTATGTAGATATTTCAAAATATTCTTTCATCAATCTTTTTCACTGTTTACCCTAGTATTTTTCCAGGGCGTCTGGGCTTTGGTGCCAGTAAGAAGTGAGTTTTATTGTAATTATTAGCCAAAGAAGTAATGTCTTTCCCTGTAGCCATTAAATGTCCCCAGATATATTATGGGATATTTGTATTGTTTTGGATGATTAGCCCTTTTGCTTATTTTCATGTCCATTGCTGGTTTGGAAAATAAATAGTGTCCAATGTCTGAAAACCAGATAATCGCCCAACTGGATATGCTAATTTTTTTTTTTGCTCAATCTGTTTGACTCATTGAGTTTATTTTCTTAATATATAGCTCTTTTTTGAAATATGTTTGCACTCTAATTGGTTCTGAATAGTGCTCACTACTGCATTCAGAGAGCATATTTTACCTTTCTTAGATGAATGCATCATTTACAAAGGACATACAATTCTAGAGCCTGAAACCTAGACATAGTAAAGGACCCCCCTTGAGTTCTTGCTCCCGTGGCCCTTATTTCCCATAGCAAGGGAATCTTAACCTCAAAAAATTGGATTCAATCTAGGCTTATGATGTAGGACTAGTCCTAGACTGAAACGTCAGTGATTCAGCAACAAGACAGGTTTGTGCCTGACCCCACACTAATCCTGAACGCTACTTGTCATTTTACTCTTGCCTTCTCCCTCCTGAGAGGTTGCCTGCCTCCTCCTGTGATTGTGATGAGTAACCCCCCTGCCCTGCAGGCAAGCACAGAGTAGTGTCTGACTTTGCTGATCTGTCTTACAGCCTGTAGTGACAACAGTGAGGGCTTCAGAGTCCAACAGTTTAGGATTAAGTCTCTGTCCCCCCAAGTACTCGATTTCTGTACCCAGTTTCCTCATTTGTCTCACAGAGTAATAGTTTCTACTACGGCCTTGCAGTGAGGCTTAAACTCACACAATATTGGCTCAATTACATATTTATTACTATCTTAGGTCCTTGTGACCAAGGTCCAACTCTTTTTCTCTAGTTATATCAGGGTCTCAGTAAGAAACAGATGGTGACTCAAAATATTCA
This sequence comes from Panthera uncia, assembly GCF_023721935.1. Lineage (NCBI taxonomy): Eukaryota > Metazoa > Chordata > Mammalia > Carnivora > Felidae > Panthera > Panthera uncia. The sequence goes on along the minus strand of NC_064811.1, from coordinate 68,743,749 downwards.
AGAGACTTGAATGAAGTTCAACAATAGAAGGTGGGCAAGAGAATCACCCAGGGACTTTAAGGCACCTTAAGACTAACAACAATGGGAAGCCATTCCCAACTAATCTTGAAACACTGGGATCCATTCAGAACCTGAGCTGTGGAGGAGGGGCTACCTGAGAGGACCTGGTGCTGCACTTACAGAAGGACTGAGTCACTGCCAGAAATATGGCCCAAGCATGACATGGGAAAGAATCTCCTACCTGGCTTTCTTCCCACCTTCAAGCTCTACTGGCCTCCCAAAGGAAGCCAGCTGCCAAGGGACTCTGGGTAATGTAGTCCACAGGCACAGGCATCTTGTGGCAGACAGTGAGGGAAAAGATGGACAAGGGATCTAAGGGACAAGGCCAAGCGGAAATAAAAATTAAGGAAGCTAATCCTTAACATGTTCATCTTCTAATCCAGTTCTCTAGGTTAGTGTTAGAGCTACCTTACTTGTTGATGTTCAGCTGCTTCTTTTGATTCTTTGTTCTCAAACTGGGCCTGAAGGTCTCCAGATCCTGACTATCCCAGTTAGGCTTTCCTCTAGACAGGCTCTTGATCCTCAAGCTTTGGTTTGATGAAAACCATTTCCAGTAGGGTGTTTGCATGACTGTTATTTTTGACAGTCTTAGTGGCCAATTTCTGCACAAATCATCAGGTCAGCTATGAAACAGATCCAAAGTGATTATAGAACTAACAGACTGACTATTTTCCTCTCTGTTAGTTTTGATCCTAAGTGCAAGGTGATGGTGTGGCCAGGGTACCGGAAAGGGAAAAACATAGATAACAAGAAATGGAAAGTAGAGAAACTGTGGAGAGAATTCTCCCTCAGTTGCTTGCATTTCTGAATGTCTTAAAAGTCCTTTCTTGTAGACTATATTTTCAAGGATGTTTGCATACTAAGCAGACTTGAGAAACAGAGATAGTACTTTCCTCCAAGGCAGAGGGTGGCCTTGCTTACTGCCTTTTACCTAAGGTTAGCACTCCTCTCTTGTAACTCACCCACTGTGTGTATGGGTGTCACTGGCCTCTTCACATCCCCCTGTGGGAACTGGGGCTCAGGGAATAGCACAAAAATGCTGATTACCTGGTTGCATGTATTAGCTGTAACAAACTGTAATAAGTCTCCCAAAAAAATCTTGTATCCCTACCATCAATGAAACCGTGGCAGGCTATCTCATTAGGTTGCAGCTAATGTAAAATTCCAAATCCTTCACAGTTCTTGACACACACTTCTACTTAGTTTAACAATGTATACTATTTCAGATAATGATTGGTATAGGAGTCATGCCAAATGGGAAATCTATTTTAAGACATCTTGTTGGCTATTGCTAACTTTTTTTTTTATCAATTCCCACTCTAAGACATATTTTCAAATTTTAAAAAATGCAAAATATTTTTATTTAAATTGATTAAACTCTCCTATGAAATCTAGAGATTGTTTTTCCATTGAGAGATAACACATCAGCTTTATACACTTCAGCGTTTCTGTTAGGTTAAGGAAGAGTTATCCCCATCCCTGAAACACTCACACACATGCATGTACATGCATATACACATACATGTACCACCTAAACTTATATACACTCACATACATAGTCTATGAAACTAAATTTTATTCTCAATTTAGTTATTTTAGGAAACCAAATCTGTTTAAAAGATGAGGTAGCCTCAAAGGGTAGCAGCAGCTATGGCATATCTCAACAAAATTTCCCTAGCTTTGAGAAGCCCTAACAGGGAACATAAGCTACAAGTGTCCGATTCATGCAAAGTAGGGTCTCACTGGATCCAGGAAACTTAATTCTTACTCTGCTACCACTCTCCTATTCTTCCAATTCAAATCACCATTTTAGAAGCACTTGCAAATAAAATCAATGCTCTGTGCTTTAGGGAAATATTTACTATTGCAGGGCTTTCTGGATCTTAAACCACAATCAGATTCACCAAAGCTTCATCCTGATCTGGGGTAGTGGGTTATGTGGGTGTGACAAGAAAGAGGACATCCTTAGTTTCAGCTTTCCGGGTAAGCCCATTCTCCACCACCAACCCACCCCAGGTCACCCTTATGTGAAGGAACTTGGTCAAGAGACAATGGTAAGAGTTTCAAGCAAGTCCTCAATTCTCTCAAAACCTGAACCAAAAGCAGAAATTCTGCAATTTATAATTCATTCATTTGTAGTAAGCACTGCCTGTTGCCTATATTCTTTTTATAAAATTGTCATAAAAGTTTCCATCTCCAAGAACAATAGCCTAATAACTTTACACATGTAACTTTTCCTATGGCAGCATGAAAGAGTAGGTGCCTGTGGCAGAAGGGAGGGAGATTAAAAAGATATGAATGTAGGGGCACCTGGATGTCTCAGTAGGTTAGGTGTCTGACTCTTGGTTTCAGCCTCAGTCATGATCTCACAGTTCATGAGATGGAGCCCTGCGTGGGGCTCTCCACTGACAATGCAAAGCTTGCTTGGGATTCTCTCTCCCTCTCTCTCTGCCCCTCCCCTGCTCATGCTCTGTCTCTCTCTGTCTCAAAAATAAACAAAAACATTAAAAAAATTAAAAATAATAAAAATAAAAAAAAAAAACAGTGAAGGCTTTGGATCTGAAATTAGGCAATACAGGCTTCCAATCCTAGCTTTCCTCTTACTAGCTGTGTGACCCTAGCAAGATACTTAATCTGTCTGAGCTCTAGTGTTCTGATCCATAAAGAAAAGAGATAGTTTTAAAAAACTATCTGCCATAAAAGATTGCTGAAAACATAAAGTGACATAATATGTCACCCATGGAACATGGTTAACATTCTGTGTCAGCCGATGTCATTATTTTTTAAATCATTATTATCATTAACCATGACACCATATTGGCCAGAAAACAACCAGTTGATATCAGTTTCCCCAAATTAAATCATATTTAAGTGAAGTGTTCGGCCACATAAACAGATTCTTTACAAATGAATGTTGATTCTCAAAAGCCAGGATGAAGCAACAGTGAAGGAAGTTCCTCAATGTATATATAAATATTGGAGAGGAGGGGAATGTATGTGTATGTATCTTGCAAAAAGTATATTTAACGTACCTATTGTTTGAAATAAAAGTATGACAAAGTTATCTTAGAGGTTGACACTCTGAAGAAGATAAAGGGACTGCAGAAATAGCATGGGCTAAAAATGCTGACTTAGAGAACACATGAGTCTCAGAACTGGAAACTATCTTAATAGACACATAATTCCCTTATTTTTCTGTACTAAATTTCCTCCTTTAACACAAACAACCAGCTCAGATTATCTACTCTTTAAAATTAAAGGAACATACACATTTATTAGGTCCAAGATCATATACAATTTCCAGGTGGAGAGGTCACCTCCAGGCCTCGCCCTCCTGAAAAATTCTGGTTCATGTCCTCCCATATGGGTCCATTTCTCAGCCTATTTCATGTAGATTGCCCAGCCTGACCAAAGGATTGCATGTTCTCTTAGTTCACAAATAACCATGAGAGACTTTACAAGTTAATGGAAGACCATCCTTACGGGTGGGAGAAAAGTTGGTTAATTTCTAAGCCAGACTCTTAGAGCTGATTCACAAGGTGTAGGCCATTTAGTGTCTCAGCAAGGAGTTTCTTGGGAGACAAGTTTCTGTTTGTTCTTCTTTATATAGTTTAAATGTTAGTATTCATAAAACAGATGTCTTTAAAGTGGTGCCAGTTAGCCTAAACACAAATATGAAATTAGTCATTTGTAAAGCAAATTCAAATATTTCTCTGATGGGCTGCAAGACTGTGATTTTGAGAACTAATTTATGTTTTAATACATTTCTAGTGGCTCTCCAATTAGCTTTTCAGCCAAGCATCAGGGACTATTTTTGGATCATTGGACTATTAATTCTAAGTACAAAACAAATTCCTATGAGAGAATGGATAAAGAATTTGTCCTTTAAGTTACGCAAAGAAGCAAAAATACCCTCCAGGAAATTAATACTCTAATTATAAACTTTCTGGTTGAGAAAGTCTTGAAAAGCTTTGTCTCCTCTATGAAGTCAAAAGTCTTTGGTTTGGCTTCATTTAATTTTTCCCATTCAGAACATATGGGAATATTCCCAAAACATCAGAGCAGCTGGTGCTTTCAAAATCAGAAAAACCCTTCTTTCTAATGCTACTTACACTATAGAAAAAGGAGCCCATACTGCTGGCAAAACAGCTGTTCTTATTTCTAAAGGATATGGCAGTGGCTAAGGAAACATGTTTTCTTGCTTAAATTACGGTTTTGGAAAGAGGGAGATCAATCATTGTTTATGAATTTAGTTGTAATAATACCAGGTTTCCTTCTTTCAACTTAGCCCATTTAAAATGTTTCCAAATATTAGGAGGATTATCACATAGCCCAAATGTTCACATTTTGACTGACTTTCTCAGTTTACATTTAAATAGTTTGCATCTTACAGTAAATACAGGTTTTCTGGAAGTTACTTCATTCCACTGCATTTTCTCTGAATATTTCCAATTGTACATGCAAAACACCAAGAAATGTTAATAATAAAGGAGAAAAAGGCAATGTAGCAAATCAAGAAAGTAGGTTCAGAGTTTAAATTATAGCATCCTAAGTCATATATGCTCTCAGTAGCGAAATGGACTTTAATATTCTGATCCGTGCTCTTTGTCCAGTGGACACAGGACCATTTTAAACCTCAAACATTCTCTTGACACTCAACTTTTCTGCACAAAGTTAACACACTTTCCTATGAAAAATTATCCACAACCTAAAATGGGATCTATGGTAGTATTCCCCCACCCTTTTTAAAATATAAATATATACTACTTAACAGAGATAAGTAAAGACTGAAAGAAAAACTGTTTACTTGGAATTAAAAAAAAGATGTATTATAACAAAAGCTTGACAAGATATTTAAAGATTCAAGAACAAAGAATCTATGTGGTAAGTCCCCATCTCTAGCAAGACCAGAGAAATATGACAGTTCTGTGTCACCACCTAATTGATATGATCTGTAGGGCACAAAGTTGTTTGCTGCTGATTAGTAGATTCCTAGGTCAGATTTCCTAGTTTTTGACTTAGCAACAAAATGGCAGTTATTTTCTTTGTTGAGCCATGTTAGTGAACATAACTAGTGATTTTTAAGGTCTTCCTATATGCTAGAAATGGAGTGAGCACAATGCTTTCCAGACATGATTTACTTTAAACTTTGTGTTATGCATATGGAGTTGGTGAAATTACTCCATTTTACAGATGGGCAAGTGAACTTAGAGAGTTTTATATTATCTCTCTTTTATTTTAAAATTCTTCAGTATGACCAATGTGATATACTTTTTTATACATAATTGTATTTTATTCTCTAGAGTGGTTACTCACATCTGAAGTACCTAGTTGGGAAAATATTCCAGGGCTGGTTAGCACTTTGAAAGACTAATCAAAAGCCACAATTCAGAGACTGAGACTCTACATCCTTCATTTGTCTTTGAACAAAACCTAATATTTGTTAATTAGCATAACATTTACCAAAGGAATGCAAGAGACCGAATAGGTTAGGTCCATTCAAAAGACTGACTTGCTCAAAATGGCATAGCTGGGATTTGAACATGAGTTTTTCTGATTCAAAAGTCCTTGCTTTGAACCATGTTTAATCCCTCTGACCTTATCTTTCATAAACACAGAAAGTGTGTTAGTTTAGTTCAACAGTTGAATGCTTGATTGTTCAGTGAATGATATACAAGAAATGTAAGGACAGAAGGAGAAATGCAAGAATCCTCCTCCCAAGACTATCATACACCTGACCACATCACACAATTCTTATCTTGGTGAATCAAGGTCCTTTCCCCTTCTCCGTTCTCCTACTGACATCTGTATTAGTTTGCTAGGGCTTCCAGAACAAAATACCAAAGGCTGGGTGGCTTAAACAACAGAAATTTGTTTTCTCACAGTTCTGGAAACTGAAAGTACAAGATCAAGGTATTAGCAGGGTTAATTTCTCCTGAGGCCTCTCTCTTTGGTTTGCAGATGGCAGCCTTCTCACTGTATGCTCACACAGCATTTTCTCTGTGACATCCCTTGTGTCTCTTGTGTACCAGTATCTTCTTATTACATACACACCAGTCATGTTGGATTAGAGCCCACCATACGGGCCCCGTTTTACCTTAATTGCCTCTTATATGTCCTATCTCCAAATATAATAACATTCTGAGATACTAAGGGTTAGGGCTTCAACACATGAATTTGAGGCGGACACAATTCAGTCCACAATAACATCTTATAGATCTCCAAGCCCAAGACATTCTGCTTTCCTTCCCTCTTCACTGGCATTGTTGCTTTCTTGGTGTAGGTCTTCAACATGTTCTGCCTGTCTAATATAACTGTCTTCTCCATCCTGTCTCACTACCAGTGCCCTGCTGACACTTGCCTTGATCAAGCCTCTTTTTTGAGAATGAACTCCCAGTAAATATAGATACCCTTATCTGAATATGTTTAGGATTTTCATCGATATATTAAATATTCCTACATTCTAATCTAATTCTTCATTTAACATAATGATACGTGAAATTCTCTTTATTACTTCTCAGTTCCAGAGGCTGAAAAACACTGTAAAGGGAAACCTGTACCTAGACCCCACAGAAGACTGCAAAGTCACTTATCAGAATGTGCTAAGGGATAGTAAAACCTAATCTTCAAGAATTAGAGATCACTCTCCTCAGTTACAGAAAGGCTAGAATTCATCTGGCGTTTAGAGAGAGCCGTGGAGCACACCTCTACCTTCCAGGAGACTGTTTCCTGGTCTCCCAAGCCAAGTGACAGGTACTTTAAGGATACTAGTCATATAGCTAACAGCTGTTTAGAAGTTTAGACGTTAGGCATTTGCGGAGCTTAAGAACTAGTATGAGATGCTGAAGTTAGATCACCCCATGGTAGAAGAAGAGAGAGGTAGAAAGAATGTGTGCGTGTGTGTGTGTGTGTGTGTGTGTGTAACAGAAAGAAAAAGAAAGAGAGTGTGTTAGGGCGAGCTGGAGAAAGGGGCTGCCCTAGGAGGGACCTGCATTTTCACTTATGATGGAGGTGACAGTGAATATGCAAATGGACCAGATCAGAGGGAGCTGGCCCAGAGACATCTTGAAAGGGTCTCTACCCAAAAGGGCTGGATTAACCCCACAGAGGGGTGGATTTCTAGGAATCTGAAGGGCACAGAAGAGGAGAGAATGTGGCCTGCTAAGGAAGAGAGAGGTACTTTTCTGTGGTAGGAATTGCAGCTGCAGGTTTTGAAAGGATGAATCTCCAAGAAAATGTCAAAAGCACCTCATGACAGCGAGTCCAGCCCCAAAGCCCCACGGGGCCCCAAAGTCAGATCACGAGCGTATCCACCACACCTCTACCTGTGACTCATTCTAATCCTGGTGTATGGAGAGGAAGAGAGGAAAGAAGAGAAGAACAAGGACAGAACAGAAAAGAAGCTTCTGTCCTCCAGCTTCCTATTCTGAAGAAGACCCAATCTAGGGGAGAAGAAAGATCAAACTCAAAATGAAAGTATTGTTTTTATTATCATGGGGCTTAGCACTTTAACTGATAAAATGATACTGTACTTGTCCCTAAAAGTCACCAGAAATGCAATGAGACCTGGGCAAAATTTCATCCAGTGGCAGGAAAGGAACAGTCCCCAGAGTAGTTTAAAAGTGAGAGAAAGAATAAAGCTCCTTGTCCAGCTTAAAATCCTAGATGTATTCCCGTTACCCGTGGTGGGAATCTAACTTTTAACAGGACATAAAAGCTCTGCATGCCATTCTGGCCTCCTATTCCTACCTAACTGCATTTGAGATTTACCAAAATGCATGCAGTTTCCTGCACATGAAATGAAAGACATCTTTCTGCATCTCTGTTCCTGTCATTTCATTGATTTTCTCTTCTTTTTCTCATTCTATGCTCAGTTTTTATTTTTTATTTTTAGTTTATTTATTTATTTTGAGAGACAGAGAGAGATCATGAGCAAGGGAAGGATGGAGAGAGAGGGAGAGAAGGGAAATCCCAAGCAGGCTCCACACTGTCAGTGCAGAGCCAGACGCAGGGCTCAAACTCACGAACAGTGAGATCATGACCTGAGCTGAAATCAAGAGTTGAACACTTAACCAACTGAGCCATCCAGGTGTCCCTCAATTTTTATTTCTCTTTAAACCTTTAGTTCAGATGGTACCTTCTCCAGGCTCTCTGCTTGCCCTTTGCCTATCTACCTCACTTCAACAGACTAGGGTTTGCTCTCATTTCTCTCATGGTTCTGCATACATCCTTCTTTTTTTTTAATTTTTTTTAAATGTTTATATTTTAAGAAACGGAGAGACAGAGCATGAGTGGGAAAGGGGCATAGAGAGAGAGGGAGATACAGAATCCGAAGCAGACTCCAGGCTCTGAGCTGTCAGCACAGAGCCTGATGCAGGACTCGAACCCACCAGCTGTGAGATCATGACCTGAACCGAAGTCGGACGCTTAACCGACTGAGCCACCCAGGCGCCCCTACATCCTTCTTTAATAACAGATGTGCTATTATTATTATTATTCATTAATCTACCTTCCCCACCAGATTGCAAAACCCCAGCAATGGGATTTGTTCTTGTTCATTGTCATTTCCCCAGATTCATGAGTAGAACCGGCTCTAGTAGATCCCGAACAGATAACTGTTGAATGCAAGTTACAAGAATAAACAGTGGACTAAAATCGTTTATCCTTCTACCACAGCTTCAATTACAAAGTTCTTCAGCTTCTATTGTAAAGACAAGCAGTAAGGAGTTTTGGCTTGTATGTTTTGATTTTTGCCATTTTATAATTTTTCAAAAGACTAAATAGACTATTCTTTTTGTGTGTGTGTGTGTAACTCAACACACATATGATGATTGCTCTCAGTCTGAGTTAACAGAATTTGATCACTGAAATATACCAAAGAATCATTTACGTGATCTAGAAGGGCCAATAAAACTGCCTCTGAACTCCTAAATGTAAGCATGTTAGGCACATAAGATAATTAAACTTTACAACAGATTTCTTTTTGATCTTTGTTTCAGTTAACTTTTTAACTCCTAAGGAAGAAAAATAAAAAGCTCCTTTTGATGCTAACTCATCAGCACCTTTTAAGACGAATTTTACCTAAGAAGATAGCATTGAGGACAAAGTTTTGTTTGGTGACACACTGTATATGGGGTGGCTTATTTTAAACCATAATATTATGATATTAGCATATTGTTATTTATACAGGCATTGATCAATATGCTTCTGTTCTTGACAGCACTAAAGCACAACCCCGCCCATTTCCCCTCAACCTTTTCCTCAGCCTCTTTCCACCTGTGAGTCCCTGGCACACAGCATATTACAAAGGCCTTCTGCAGTGTTATTGCAGTCTCTGTATGGATATACTGTGCACAGGCTTTGTTGCTCAGTGAATAGAAGTCATGTCACTTCAAAGCATTTGTAGGTTGTCTTAGCAATTTATCTAGGGTCAGAAGAACATCTCCAGGATTTCAGTGATAAAACTGAAAAGAAAAGTAAATTTTATTAGCAAAGGGTTGATCAAGTCAAACATCTTATAGGGAAAAGAGCAGGTTGGAGTAAAAGACTTCAAGATGCATGACTTCTAACTAAAGATAGAGGCTCTGGTATATTTCCCATGGGAACCAGATTTCTTTTTCATCAACCAAATACATATTACATAACTCAGCTTTTAAAAATTAACAAATTTCATTCACTCTTACTACCATTATTAGTAACAAAAAGGAAGCATATAATATAATAACATCTAATGTATTACATATAATACATATTAATATTAATAATTTAATAAAATAAACAAAAATTTTAATTATACTGCTTAATGATTTTCAAGATACAATGAGGGGATCCCTTTAAAACATAGCTTTTCAAGTAGGAATTTTTAAATATGTAGCATCAAGGTGGCCAACAGACACACGAAAAGATGCTCAACATCACTAATCATCAGGGAAACACAAATCAAACTACAATGAGATATCACATCACACCTGTCAGAATGGCTAAAATCAAAAACACAAGAAACAGTGAGTGTTGGTGAGAAGGTGGAGAAAAAAGAACCCTCATGTGCTTTGGTGGGAATGCAAACTAGTGCAGCCATTGTGGAAAACAGTATAGAGGTTCCTCAACAAAATTAAAAATAGAACTACCATATGATCTAGTAATTCAACTGCTGGATATTTACCCAAAGAATACAAAAACATTAATATGAAAAGATATATGCACTCCTATGTTTACTGCAGCATTATTTATAATAGCCAATTATGGAATCAGCCCAGGTGTCCGCCCACAGATGAATGGATAAAGGTGTGTTATATATATACAATAGGATATATTGCTGAGGACTCTGAGGCAGCAAGTGTTCCACACCTCTCCCCTAGCTTCTGGTGGTTTGCTAGCAATCTTTGATATCCCTTGGCTTGTAGAAGCTTCAGCCTTATCTCTGTCTTCATTTTCACATGTGCTCTCCCTATGCATGTACCTGTGTCCAAATTCCCATTTTTTATTAAGACACCAGTCACATTGAATTATGGGCCCATCCTATTCCAGTATGACCTCCTCTTAACTATACATCTGCAAGGACCCTATTTCCAAATAAGGTCACATTCTGAGATTGGGAGTGATGTTAGGATTTACATGTAAGAATTTTGGTGGAACACTCTTCAACCCATAATACCATAGTTTCCAATCAAAGTAATATTCACACAATAAAATAAGTAAACTAAAGTTCAAAATAAAAATCTATATATACTGTGATCCCAGTTTAAAAATACACATACTGGGAGGTAGGGGGAAGGAGAACATACCAAATAATAGCATCATAGATGTTACTTTTCTTTTTTTTAAATCTTCAACTGCATTTTACAAAAAGTACTTGATACGATTTTAATTATTTAAAATGCAATTTGCAACTACATGGATGGAACTGGAGGGTATCATGCTAAACGAAATTAGTCAGAGAAAGACAAATATCATTTGACTTCACTCATATGAGGAATTTAAGATACAAAACAGATGAAAATAAGGGAAGGGAAGCAAAAATAATATAAAAACAGGGAGGGGGACAAAACATAAAAGACTCTTAAATATAGAAAACAGAGGGTTGTTGGAGGGCTTGTGGGAGGGGAGATGGTCTAAATGGGTAAGGGGCACTAAAGAATCTACTCCGGGGAGCCTGGATGGCTCAGTCGGTTAAGTATCCAACTTCAGCCTAGGTCTTGATCTCACAGTTCGTGGGTTTGAGCCCCGCATCAGACTCTGTGCTGACAGCACTGAGCCTGAAGCCTGCTTCAGATTCTGTGTCTCCCTCTCTCTCTGCCCCATCCCTGCTCATGTTCTGTCTCTCTCTCTCTCTCCTCCCTCTCTCTCTCTCTCTCTCTCTCTCTCTCAAAAATAAACATTAAAAAAATTTTTTAATAAGTATCTACTCCTAAAATCATTGTTGCACCACATGCTAAATGAATGTAAATTAAACAATAAATAAATAAATAAATAATGACATAATCACATCTGAAAAGAAGTAGAAATATATTTTTTAATTTATTAAGTTTGTTTACACCGTGTGACCTTAAAGAGCTATGCTAGCACTTTAAGACTCAGGCCAGGGCTATATCCTGGGCTAAAATATGAACTTTGGTGTCTGTCTTCCCTACTCTACAGCCTTTAAATACCATGTTTTGGTTCTTGTCCTTCATCTCATCTTATTTTCTCAGCTCTTCAAAAAATATAAACTTGCTACTGTGTGGCCTCAGCATATTGTCTGAGAGGACTCTTGAGATAATGGCGCAAACAACTAAACAGATAGAAGTGAAATATAAAAAGTCCTTCCTAGCAGTCTCCAAAGTGGGATGAATGCACCCCAGGTGTTGTGCAAGATGATGCACCCATTTACCATCAGAAGACAGTATAAAGACTTTCTTAGTATTTAGGTCCTGATATTAATACATGGATGGTCACTTTGACCCCACTCAGTATACACAAGTCAGGTATAGCATTTAGTACCCTCTGTAAAGCATGGGACACTCTCAGGACAAAAGAGAGGACAGAGACCTATATTTGTTTCCTAAGGCAGTCATAACAATTAACCACAAAGTTGGTGGTTTAAAACAACAGGAATGTATTCTTTCAGAGTTCTGGAGTCCAAAATAACGGTGTCAAGGTGTATCTAAGAGAGAATGCTTCCTTACCTCTTTCACCTTTTGGTGGCATTCTTGACGGGGAAGTCTTGACATTCTTTGGCTTGTAGACACATTAATCTGAGCTTCTGATTCCTATAGTCTTCTTTCCTATGTCTCCCTTTCTGTATCTTATAAGATACCTAATATTGAATTTATGGCCCATCGAATCCAATATGACATCAAGTCCAGACCCTTATCCTAATTACATCTGTAAAGACCCTTATTCCAGGCTTCTGGAAGGACATATATTTTGGGGGGAGGAAAGGACATCACCTTACTTTCAGAGTAATGAAATACCCTCCAGCATGAATGTAAATGGTTAGGTGGATTTATAGATCATATTATCTAGTTTGAATCAAGTAAATCTTCACAAATTGATGAGTCAAAAATTTTCGGGTAAAAAACAGATTGAGCATAATAAGAATCATGCAAGCCCAAGAGAAAAACAAGAAAATAGAAAGCCTTACCCTTCTTCCATCAGCCCTAGAAAACTGTGATAACATAATCATACCTAACAAGTAGACCAAATCTTTAAAATTATCAGGGCATCTGGGTGGCTCAGTTGGTTAAGCATCCAACTCTTGATTTCAGCTCAAGTCATGATCTCACAGTTCACAAGTTTGAGCCCCGTGCTGGGCTCTGCACTGACAGTGGAATTATCAAAAAGTTTACTTGAAATATGGATTTATATCTACTATTAACAATAAATCTTATATAGTGTTCTTTGAGATTTTAATGATGGTATGAAGTCATCGCAGCTATTAAGGCATATTAAAATTAAACACTCACAGCATGAAGACAGAGATCCATAATTTTTTCAGTCATGTTTAAAAGTCACCCTTATTCTTTTATTCCTTGGTAAAAACCAGCTAAAGACACACATGCACAAACACACATGTGTGTGTGCACACACACACACACACACATACACATGATATGGAGACAAAATAATATGCCTTCCTGTATGAGTAAATAGGAGTTTTGGAAAATATACAGAACATGATTCTGAAGTCTGGAAGAAACAAGAGCATGGTGGTATGTTTTCTCTAAAGTTCAGTGGAAGTATAAAGTTTCTCATTTCTAATATGAGTTAGTATGCTGTACTTGCTAGAATCTATTTCAAAAATAAAAGACATCAAAACTAATTTTCTGAAAAAAACTAGCTTTCTATGCATTGTGGAATTTTAAAAATGTATCATAAAACACATTGTTGACAGAAAATAAGGTCTTTAAGTTTTTAAAAATTAGTGGTTTTCTCCCATGAAATTTACATAACAACACTAATAGAACAACTATTTGGGCTGGAGTAAAGAAAAGATTATGAGGAAAAAGTACAGAGATAGGGCCACACTTTTAATCCAGTCACTTCATCGTTCACAAGCAAGCAATGTGGGCGAAATAAAATCTAGAAGTACACAAGGTACTGCAGGAAGTAACTGTGCCGTTCATTTTTAAAAAGACCTTTAAAATATAGCGGAGTTCTCACAGGACCTCAGCAATGAGATGGGAGGTGAACAAGAGAACCCGTGGCATAGCCCAGGGATATATGTGTTATCTTCCATCAAAGTCTTGAAAAGAGTTGTTGAACTTAAAGATGGGCGGTGCATTTTTCTGTTAAAAGGAGACACATGTTCCAAATTTGCTAACTTTTCCATGGACATGTAGCACCTGGGAGAATGCCCCCGTGCAGATCATTTCAAAAAATAATGATAACTATCCATAACCTACCCCCTCAAGGTAAAGGTGAAGTTTTAATAATTAGCAATTAAAAAGGCACTTTTGAAGACTGATGAGAAGAAAGTTGTTTAAAATGTTTTTCAATGTTTCTACAGTTATATGCATTTGTTATAAAAAAAAAGTAACATAACATAATTTGTACCATTTATAAAAATCCATATCTGCACACTTTAAAAACTTGGAAGCTTTCTATAAAACACTTGATCAGTACTCCTCAAACCTGTCAGGATTGTTAAAAACAAAGAAAGTCTGAGAAAACAAGGAAAATTAAGTGTCACACTCTGGAGAGCCTAAGGAGTCATGTTCTATCCTGGAACAGAAAAGGGCCATTAGGCAAAAACAAAGGAAATCTACAAGAAGTATGAACTGTATATATAATAATATATTAACATTGGCTCATTAGTTGTGACAAATGTACGGTACTGGTGTAAGATGAAAGAGTAGAGAAACTAGGGGTAGGCCACATGGCAATTCAAGACACTCTTTTTGCAATATTTCTGTAATCTGAAACTCTTCTAAACTTAAAGTTTACTTAAAAAAATAAGTAGAATTTTCTCACCTGTTTATAAATCTTCCAAAAAGGTGCTGCAGTGGATTTTGGACTCATATATTAAATATATAAAAATGCAGCATTCTCCACATTATTTTAGAGAAAGTTTAATGACTAAACTTTAATAAAAACATTTGCGTGATTAGTATCTGGGATGAAAATGAAAGTCATGATTTAGTAAGTACAGCTAACATGGCATTCCTCCCACCTGTATCTGGATATTTCTGTAAGATATCTCTAACCTATGATAGAAATTAAGAACAAATATTCAAATGAAGTGAACCAGGTCTTCAAATCACTCTATGAAAAACTAGGACAAAAGTTTAAAAATAAACAATACACACCAAATTATTATTAAATTAGTGAGAATAAAGAGTTCTCTATTACCATTCCATTAATGAATTAGAAATTAAAAAATAGTTTAAAATAAGCATTATATTTGATTTTCATCACATCCATTTTCACTTCTATTTCTGTATATATTTTGAATACTTATATATTACTAGAATGTACTGGTGGCTCAAATTCAACATTTCTCACGGATAGAGTATGCAACCACGAGATCTGGAGACAACAGCTCTATCTTATGCACCACTAGCTGACGACATCTCACTTTGCTACAGTGGCATCTATGTTAGGACCATGTTCATCCCTAGTCCTTACCGTGGCTCCAAAATCACACATTAAATAGGTGGAGATTTTTTGTGTGCACAGATTATATACCTAGTCTCAATTCTTGATGTTTTAATAAAAACTAAAATTATTTCATTCTAAGCAAGGCCAAGCACAGGTGAAAAGGCAAATTTACTCTAAAAGGTCCCCCTCCAGAACACAACATAAATGGTTGTTGGGTGACATGTTGGATCTGTCTGTGTTCTAGTCTCCCCCAGTGTTCCTTCCACCCATCCACAAGCATCTCTCCCTGTATGACCTCTGAGAAGGAAGGCTACATGAGTTTTCATCCTAAGTGAGACATCCTAAGTGGAGACATCCTAAGTGGAGAGTGGATAATATACCTGGATAATAGGTATGAACTAGGGTCGTCTCAGGCAAACTTACTGATGAGTTAATGTAGGTTAGAAGTCACAAGTGAAGGCTATCAAAAATCATCCCTGCCAAGATTCAAATTCAAACTCGATGCTTAACTAATTGTATAACTTTGGTCCACTTGAATACCTCCCTGTAACCCAGTTCCTTAAAGTGGGAATAATAATTTGACAGCAATTTGACTGTGCTATGACACCCAAGCATCTGATTATGGGTTTGCCATTTTTCCCCATCTATAGTTTTTACTGATTTAATTTAATTTTCCATAAGCATCACTCTGTAATGAATTAGACATTGCACAACAATAACATCCAAGAGGAGTTTCTTCTTCTTCATTGGCAGTTTGAGAGATTTGGCCAATGGCAGCTGTTGTTGAATTTTTGGTTTCTGGATCCTTTCCTATGCTTAAAATTATTGATACCCAAAATATTTTTATGTAGATTATATCTACTAGTAATTACTGTATTAGAAATTAAAACAGGATTTCAAAAATATTTACTTAATTCAATTAAAGAAATAATAAAACCGATTAAATGTCAACATAACATATTTTGTATAAAAAACAACTGTTTTCCAAAACAACAAAAATAAAACAGTGAGAAAGGTGGCATTGTTTTACATTTTTGAAAATCTCTTTAATGTCTGGCTGAAGAGAAAAGAGCTGGATTCTCATACTCCTTCTCTACATTCAATCTATTGTGATAGTACATGTCACGTAGCTTCTGGAAAACATTGTATATTCATGAGAGAATGAGCATAAAAAAGGTAAGTAACACCTTAGCAATATTATGAAAATAGTTTTTAACCCATGGGCCTACAGAAAGTGTCCTGGGCACCTCAGGGTCTACTGGACCATAGTTTGAGAACTGCTGATCTAGGGTATGGACAGTGGAATGAGTGTCTATGGCAGGATGTACGACAAAATCATTGAAAGAGAGAAGTTCAAAAACTGAGAGGCTGGAGTATTAGAAATCATCGGTAATATGGTAGGAACTGTGTGGAGAATGTGGCGGTCTGCCAAGAGCTAAAAATCTTTAAAGCATTAGTGGGGGTAAAGCAGAAAAAGGGTAAGCCCTCCTGGATGACAACACAAATAAGTAGTGACTTATAGAGTCTTCCTTTGGAAGTTTATTGAATTTAAACAAACTTACTAAGAGGAAATGTTCAGCTAAACAAAAATCAGGAAAACTCATTAATTCAATGATTTACAGAATCTTTTAAGAAATAAATCCTCTCTAGAGCACAAATGATTATTTTTTTTTATTTATTTTTTATTTTTTAATATATGAAATTTACTGTCAAATTGGTTTCCATACAACACCCAGTGCTCATCCCAAAAGGTGCCCTCCTCAATACCCATCACCCACCCTGCCCTCCCTCCCACCCCCCATCAACCCTCAGTTTGTTCTCAGTTTTCAACAGTCTTTTATGCTTTGTAGAGCACAAATGATTATGAACGGAGTGGGATTGTACTCAGTCAGAAGTGAAATTGTAGTAAATTACCAGGGTCACTTTCTGGGGCCGTTTTTTTAATATAGATTTAACAGGATGGCATTGCTGTATCATAATACACGATAATCCCTCCTTAGGCTATAGTAAGGATATCGAGGCAAGCAAAAAAGTAATTGGCTCGAGTTTATATACCAAAGTAGTGCTGTAACTTCATATAGTGCCTTTAAGTAATTCCTAAGGAAAGGTCTATTGGCTGCAGTCTCTACAGCAGCAGGACGAGGCAGTACCGATGAACTTTCTGTTTCAAGCACAATGCTGCCATCTTTAAGAGTCACACCTTTGAAAAACAAAAATGTCCACTGAAAATAGATGCGGTAAAAGGTATTGCTGGGGTGCTGTCAAGTTCTTACGGATTTTATTCTTGTTATATTATATTCTAAATGTGATGTTAGGATTATTGGACACTGCATTTTACTGTAAAAGTTTATAAACCTTAGGATTTAAAAGCTCTTTCCCTTTATAATTGAATGGCATTGTTATATGTAGTAAGTAAATGATGTTTATTATTTTCTATAGTATTTCTATAATATTTTCTAATATTTTCTATTCACTATTCCATAGCGTCCTATGGAAGATAAATCATTCTGTAGTTTAAAAAAAAAAAAAAAATATATATATATATATATATATATATATATATATATAGCAATGCCAAAAAGGACCTGGGGATTAAAATGCTTCCGATTCTTTCCTTGCTGCGATTTCTGCACATTTATATTTAATTGATAATTATTAATTTCAATGACTATATTGCCAGAAGATCTGGAAAATGCTAGCTAGCCATGGTTTTCATTTTGTTGACACTCTGTAAATCTCCTACTATGGTACAACAGGCCAATAAAATAAGCATTACAATCCTTCAAGAAACAGTCAATAGTTTATAAAATCTAGACGGTGATTGACATGTCTGGTTTTATTCTCTGCCAGCTATTAGTAGCAAAGGTCAAAGAAGAACTATAAGTCAACTAAAACTTCAAATGAGCTTACATCTCTCTTTTTCAGACAAATGAGACCCAGGCTCCCAGGAATGTGCAGCTCAGAAATCAAAACGACACGTTTGGCTGAGCTACAGGAATAGAGAATTGGGAATTTCAAGCAGACTTAAATGCCACACTTAGGAAGGTTTTAAAATAAATCACATCTAAATCCCAAACCTAAATTAAAAGGCAATTATTCTTTTTCAGTTTTGGCATTTCTAAAAAAATCTTAGGGCAGAAGAAGGAAGAATAGAAGAATAGGCCAAGAGAAAAGAATCCAGGGACCTCCTGGTTTCACCAATGAAAACTTTATTTAATATTATAGGAATGATTTGTCAAGGCGACATTCCCATTCCCAGAGTAATTAATTTTCATTCCCATCATTGAGCATGAAGAATTAGAAAGTACATGAAGCACAGAATTATAAATGTTCCCAGGTGAGAAATAAGAAGCACTTGACAGTATTGGTATTATTTAATGCTCACTGAGCACCAGAAATGGGCCAGGCATCGTCTAGAACAAGGCAGAAACATGCCATAAAGTCCTGTGAGCTGCTATGGTGAGCTGAAGCCCTCATGTTTCATCAGTAATACTATCTGTCAATCTGGAGTAAGTAGCAATTTAAATTCTGACCATTGTTTGGGCATGCTTTGTTACACTACTTCAGCAACTACACTACTGCCATAAAGCAAACTCAGCAATTGCTTAATTGATTATGTGCCTATTAAGGATACCTTCGCTTTGACGCATGCTACCTGCATTCTGTGTACTGAAAGGAGAAAGACTCAAGTCACAATTTATAAATGTATAAGCCAGTTTACCACCCCTTCTTCCCTGCCCAATCTGCGGTATTTTGAAAGACTATAAAAAAGGTGTTTTATTTACAGAAGTGGCAGAAAAGAAAGCCAACGCATAAATGTGGGTGAAGAAATCAAAGGACATTTACCCATATTCAATTCCCATTCCTTACACACTTATCTGAACCCCAACTAACGCCGTGAAATCTTGGCTCTTCTTTCCCCGGCAAAATCAAAAATAGCATTTAATGCACCATGTGCTCCTTGTTTCTATACAACAGGATTCAGCAAATGGGAGAATGGGAATGCACAATCTAGAGAGCTGAACACAAAGAAGATCAAATGATGGAGCACTAAAACCTTAAAGAAAATAATGGATTTAAATATAACCATAGCTAGTATCATAATCCTAACCAAGGAAACAAGATAATAACGACATCTGGTTAAGATTCCTTTCTAGGATTCCAGAGAAACAAAGAGAATGCCAGATGTATCATTTCTGTATGATCATGCAATCATCAAATAGGACGTGGAGAATTTTCTTTCACCTGTGATACCTCTTTCTCTGGAACTAACTTGTTTTATCTACAACTTGGCTACGTGACACCCTGACATGATCGAGACACCTTTTAAACAAGGCTCCAAAAGGGACAAACTGAAAGCTTTTATCCATTTTGCTTTTTTCAGGCTGTAATACATTTTTGATGCATATTTCTAATATAATTTTCCAGTTTATCGCTCTTAATTCTTAAGATGAAGCTTTACAATTGGTTTGCTGACTAAATACACACTCTAAGAAGTTACCCTACTATTCTGGTAAAAGGGCAACCACTGATAATAAGTTTACATTGGGCCCCATTCACATTACCTTCAACACTATTTTGATAGGGATCTACAGAACCATTTTCATATGTACATAGACTTTCGATAATGTTCCATCCCATTTAATGTGTGTTTGTGTCAAATGATTGTTAATGATTGTGCATCCCCAAGGTCAATTTACTTCACTTATGTCAAGTTCAAAAATCATACAGATTCAGTTCAGACTCTGATAAAAAATGATGGCATTTTAGATGATGTTACTAATTCATAAACTAGCCCACCTTTAATCTTTTCAGGGAAGTAGATAATATACTATGTCAACATGGACCAAAAAAAGTGATGACAAGGGAAGTAATAGAGTGTAGGAAAAGATAAATACCAAAGACAATCACTCCAAGCAAGTTCTCTCATCCAAAGAACGTATCCTGTGTTTAAACAAGTGATGTATGTCTAAAATGGAATGTTTGATGTTACAGTTAAGCAAGCGGATAAAGCAGAGAGTAATTCAGCTGCAGCCAGTTAGAATGTTTTTGTGTCTGGAAAGCTCTAAACATAGCATCAATAATGAGTTTTGTGGCTTTTTGAAAATTTTTCAGACAAAATTCATATCTATTATTTCATTTTCATCATCTTATAAAAGCAGTACAACAAATACTTTCATTACATTTGATAGAAGAAATTGAGGCAAAGATTTGTCTAGAGTTGTACTTAAGTAAGAAAATGAAGCAAGAACTTAGCTCCCCTGGTCCCTTCCTGTGAGAGGTTTGGGTATGGTCATTTCCGGACCCCTAGTAATTTGAGGAACAGCGTACTCAGAACTCAAGGGCAGGTTCTCTCACCCTCAGCCCTATTGACATTCTGGGCAGGATTATTCCTCGTTGGGGGTAGAGGGTGCTCTCCTGTGCATCGCAGGGTCTACCAGCATTCCTGTCTCTGCCCACTAGATGGGAGTAGCACCTCCCTCCCAGTTGTGACAACCGAAAAAGTTTCCAGACATGACCAAATGTCCCCCCAGGTGCCGCAAAACTGCTCCAAGTTGAGAAGCACTGATCTAGGGACAACTTCAAAGAAATCACATGACTCCCCTGGTCTCAGTAGCCAAGGAAGAGATTGTTTTGGAGACTTTTACCATTTAGAGCTATAAAAAGGGGTCTGCGAGATTGCTTTTAGGCATAATGCAGAGTTTCTAGAGCAGCAATCTTTCTTTCATCCTTTTCCCCTGTGTTAGGAGCAAGCAATTCAAGCATATTACCATAAGGTTATTGGTACCCTACCAGTTCTCACCCAATATAACCTTGTTGGTGAGAGGCATTTTCCTATATCTTGAGAGTGCTGAATGACTTGTCTAGCAAGCTGTGCCCCAAAACTTGGACTACAATGTGTGACCATAGAGATTGTACCCTTAACAAGAGCACCTAGCTGAGACTGCAGACAAGGACTGAAACATAACCCATGTTCCAAAGTCAAGGTGTGATACCTGGTACAGTGATACATTTCTTAAGGAAATGGATAGATTTTCTAATTCACTTAAAGGGACCATTTGGCCTAATAGTTCTATTGAGATATGGCCAAAAGGATAAGGGAAGAGATGGAATGAGAAGTGGGGATTACAGAAGGATGTCAACACTATCTCCGTTTGGCATGGGTAATACCAAGGATCCAGTGGTCTTCCTGGCAATGTCAACTTCAGGTACAACTATGCTATATATGGACCCCTTGCTGGTCCTTACAGCTTCTGCAGCAATCCCCTAGTCAGGGATTAAGGAGGAGAGTGTGAGAAGGACCCTCTACCTCAAGGGGCTAAAACAATAAGTCCACCTGGGCTTGGGCCAGAAAGCATTTTGAATTAAATATGAGATAGTAATTTGTAAAATAAGCAGGACTCCATTTCAAAACTACAATAAGGCTCTTTTAATAGTTAAATGTAACCCAAATGGTAGAGTTAAAATAAGATGCCATTGGAGAGCCTGCCACCCAGAGGAAAAGTGGGTTTGATAGAACACTGTTGTTAATGACTATGGAGAAAATCACTTTGTGTTATCACATAACTTGTGTCTTCTTTCATACTAATGAACGAATTCACATATATATGTGTTTCTGCCTAAAACATTGATCTTTTTCCTCTCATTTTTTATCCTCAAACACAATTAGTCGTAATCACCTAAATAGGCACAGGGTTTTTAATTATCATTATCATTAAAAGGCTGCGTGTTCCCCATAGAGATTTTCTACAGTCAGTACTTACTATTATTTCAGAATTTGTGTTAGGGTGGGGGAAGTGGTAGTACTTCATTACCAGAATAAAATAGCCAACTCTTTAAGCAATTATTATTGAAATTAAAATGATATTCAATCTTAATTGAAAGATAATGACAGATTCCTTTAAAAAATACCTTTGTGTTTTAGGTCTGTGTTTCATTCAGTGCTGTAGGTAGAAATCCAGATATTTTTATATATGGCCATTCAAGCTTGATTTAAAAATTTCTTTCCAAAGGGTTTCTCCACAGTCAACGAACAAGATATGAGCTCTCATAAGATGCATACTTCCTATTTTTTAACAAGGCAAGACCTTAGCAGCCACCTGACAGAGAAATCAATCCTTAAACAGCATCAGTGGCTCTCTGATTCCCTGTAATATTGCCCAATAAAGTCACCCCTAACAACTGGCTCTGCAACTCAGGATTTTACTCATCATGCCCCCTGCTGCTACCCCCACCATCAATGGCAGTGATTGCCAGATAGGGGGAAGGGTTCTTCTCATTTCAAGAAAATTCATGACATCTTCCTACAAATTTTAAAGGAAGATAGAAATCAAGAATCTTTATATTTCTTTTACCTCTCAGCTCATTTATTTATTTCTAAATGGCCAGAGAAAACCTAAGTGAAAACAAAACACATAGGAGCTTAGGGATTCAATCAAAGACTATGGAGGTAGAAACAAAACAGTAGTCGTCTCTGTCTCTTCACAGCCCCCAGAAACACAATCAATCTTCAAATGTCTCTCTTTTCATCCAGGACTTCCAAATGACTGTTCTTCTGTTTCTTCATGCACACATTCACTAAACCGTTTACTTATTTACTCATTTTTTCTTATCTGGGTGAAGCAGATTCTGCTAGTTGCCCACACAATATTCACTCTCCAGTTCTTCCTTACAAAGAGAATCCGAAGGGTACCTGGGTGTCTCAGTGGGTTAAGCATAAGACTCTTGATTTCAGCTCAGGTCATGATCTCACAGTTCATGAGTTCAATCCCCATGTCAGGCTCTGTGCTGACAGTGTGGAAGCTGCTGAGAATTCTCTCTCTCCCTCTCTCTCTTAAAATAAGTAAATAAACATTAAAAAAAGAATAAGAAATGGGTGGTCCTAGTTAAAATGTTACAGGGTAAGAATAGGAGCTCTACTTATTCAGCCTCCTTCTCTATGATCTCCCATCCCCCTAACCCAGCCACAAGACTTGCATCCTCTTCTCCAGACCCAAGAAAAGACAGCACATCTTAGTCCCTTGATTCACTTTGTTTAAACACATGTCTCTTTTCACTAGATTGCAAAACTTTTAAGGACAGGATAATTTCTGACTTCATTTTGACATTCCTAGGTTCTAGCTCTTATCCTGACATGAATCAGCACTTCACTGATGTTTAGTGAAAAAAAAAATCAAAGAATGGTTTCTATTTTTCTAAAGTAGTGACAAGGAGAATTCATTAATTCATAGGAATCCGACTTTGTTTCCTTTTCTATCTCGCCTGAACCCTCTGATTTCATCATTATCCTTGGCATTTCTCTGTACCCGTTCTCCTTCTATTGTTCTTTCCCTTACAAAACCTCAGCTTCGGACAATTTAAATATTCAAACTCTATTTCATATCCATGTTCTTAAACACTAGTGAGACTATAATTCTACAATAATAAATAGATGATGAACTCAGTCTTGAAGCAGTTGTTGTTTAAATGCCTTTTTACAATAGCAGCATTTATTAATTCACGGCATTCCAACTCCAGTCATTATTAAATTTATTTGATGTCTCTACCTGGATTCCCCTTGCACATCCAATCTTCATCTAGTCAGCTTGGCCTTAGGAGTCAATGTATTCTTTCCAAACTCTAAGAAAGTTTTGCTTAACTCCTCCATCCATGTTAGGTGCTTTGCTTCTGGGTTCTCATGCAGACTTTGAATACACTTATCATAGCACTTCCCCTAATGTTCTGTAACTTATTTACTTCTTAATTTCCACAATAGAAAATAAGGCAATGGTTTGTACTGTTAACACCTAACACAGTGTCCAGTACACGTGTACTCAATAAATATTATTAAAAAGATTGAAAGATGAAAGAATAAGGAAGAAGAGGAAAGAAGGAAGGGAGGGAGGGAAGAAGGCATTATGATGGCACCTATAAAATTTCTCAGAAGATAGATTCAGACACACTTTTTAAAAAATGTATCTCACTTATCACCATCTACATATAAATTTGCTTCCAACCTTCCTATCCACACATGCCCTTCCTGTCCATACCCCCATTGCTATAGTCCCAGTTTCTCCTCTGCTATGCTCCAAAGAACAATGCGCTGAAGGACATTAATGTATATGAAATATATAAAGTCTAAAACCTAGATTCCTTGTGTTGTCTGTTTCCAACATTCCTGTGATGATATGACATCTTCATTTAACTCTTTTTAGTTTGCTTCACCATGCTTGTCTCTAAGAATCTGGCAATGATTCCCTGGGATGGAGCCAGAGGTTAATTTTATTGATGCTTCATTGCTATGTCTAAAATTATCTTTCATTGATCCCCAAACACAATATCCCCAAAGGCTTGAGTGGTTTGACTCTTTTCCATCAAGTAGTGTAGTCATGACATCACTAGAGATATGAAGGGGTCCTTTATGATTGTATCACTTA
This sequence comes from Panthera uncia, assembly GCF_023721935.1. Taxonomy (NCBI): domain Eukaryota; kingdom Metazoa; phylum Chordata; class Mammalia; order Carnivora; family Felidae; genus Panthera; species Panthera uncia. The sequence continues at coordinate 68,719,195 of NC_064811.1, read as the reverse complement.
TGGGTCTTAGTATAGGGTCGGTAGAGGCAAAACCTGCCAGGTTCCAATGTACCCAGTATTTCTCTTTCACAAAATCTTCTGGAAATTATATGCAAATAGAACTCATGATAACTCTCCCAACAAGCTAGGACAGATGTTTTCAATCTCAGACACCTGCCTTTGTCCTCTTATTCTGTACAGAACTTGGGAAGAGGTTAAAATTTACAAGCACTTTTTTAAAAGTCTATTCATTTATCTGAGAAGGAGAGAGAGAAAGTGAGTAGGGGAGGGTCAGAGAAAGAGGGAGACAGAAAATCCAAAGCAGGCTCCACACTGTCATCAGGGAACCCTAGGTAGGACTCAAACTCACAAACTATGAAATAATGACCTGAACCAAAACCAAGAGTTGGACACTTAACCAACTGAGCCACCCAGGAGCCCCAAAAGACACTTTTATAAATGTTTCCTTTGGTGAAGAGGTGCTTGAAGTTGTTGTGTCAGAATAAAAGGTGATGGTAAAAGCCTTTGACTTGCTATAGCTACAACTTTCCTTAGAGTGTGTAGTTCATTGCTAGCTTGTTTATGTAAAAGAAACACACAAATTCATTTTGACTAAAACTCTGTTGGCATACATCTTGCATTTCATTATAAGAAAAAAATTATTGATAGAAACAACGACAAGACAGTTTGATATTTGTTCAATTACTAGTCATCTTGTTATAGAAAATTTAACTTTAATCAAAATTTAAACTTATTTTTGTTATGCTATTAATCATAATTCCATATTGCCATCACATTGAACTTAAGATGATGGCAGACATGCAAGTAAAGATGTTCTGTAAATAATTGCAATGAAAAGTTAGACCACAGAAAAAGGACATTGCCAGAGAAATGGCTTTAGAAGTCCTTCACAGAGGTGGTAATTGAGCAAAAGGATAGATTATAAAGATTAAGAGGACAGGGACTTGGAAAATTGCTATTGATAAACAAAAAAAAAGAATGAGAAAGCAGGAAAAGAAAAATTCGCAGCTCATGGAAAATTTCTATAAAACCAGGTAATTAATTGTTACTGAAGCTGAAAGTACCTTCTTTTCCAAGTATCCTTAGTGCTTGGCACAGTAACTTCTCTGTAAATGTTACCTATCTAGGTATGTGCATGTATGTGAGTGTATGTGGGGGGGGGGGGTAGTAAGTTCTCTGTAAATATTTGATAACTGAATAAGTAACAAGATGTTCAATCAGATATTAGAGCTGAAGCACAATACAGATTTAGATGCTAACAAGAGACAAAAATTAAATTAAAATTTATAATGTTAAAATACATAGAAGTTTATTTCTTCCTTTTGTAAAATCTAATATGTGTATTCCTAATCAGTTTCTCTCTTCAAAGTTTTGTTCAAGAACTGAAACTGTTTTTATCTCATGGCTGTTCCATCTTCAACATCTGGCTTCCAAGGTGTTGGAACATCTGGCTGTGCTCATCTGCATAAAGCCACCAAAATGAGAAATAGGCAGAATTCATTCCCCCTCACATTCTGCTGGCAAGAACCTATCTTCTAAAGTGTATCCCACTTAGATACAAGAGTAGCTGAGAAACATAAACCCTCAGACAGCTACAGAATAAGAGAGTACAAATTTTTTTGTAGGATGATTAATCACCTCTGAAATGAGCTAAGAGTTTGGTTGTTTGTACAATCATTCATGTTAGACTATTTAGCTTGATTTAAAGTATCATCAGAAGAGGGGCACCTGGGTGGCTCAGTCGGTTAAGCATCTGACTTTGGCTCAGGTCATGATCTCACAGCTGGTGGGTTTGAGCCCCATGTTAGGCTCTGTGCTGACAGTTCAGAGCCTGGAGCCTATTTCAGATTCTGTCTCTCTCTCTTTCTCTTCCCCTCTCCAATTTGTGCTCTCTCTCTCTCTCTCTCTCTCTCTCTCTCTTTCTCTCTCTCTCTCTCTCTCTCTCTCACTCCCCCCCCAAAAAAAGTATCATCAGAAGAGATTAAAGAAGATATGCTATCGGTTCAAAAAAAGACTTAAATTATAACTAGATTCTGGCACAAGCCATACCAATTAAATGGCATAAATAATTCCTTAGTCTCATCTTGAGTTAGATGGAGTAAAAAATTCTGTGTCTTGACCCTGTTACTACCAATGAAAATTAAATAAATTATTCACCTTTTGAAGTAGAATTAATAGTTTCAGTCCATTTCAGGGGCACCTGGGTGGCTCAGTTGAGCATCTGACTTCGGCTCATTTCATGGTCTCAGGGTTCATGAGTTGGAGTCCTGTGTCAGGCTCTGTGCTGACAGCTCAGAGCCTGGAGCCTGCTTTGGATTCTGTGTCTGCTTTTCTCTATGCCCCTACTCTGCTCATTCTCTCTCTCCCTCTCTCTCTTTCTCTCTCTCTCTCAAAACTAAATAAACATTTCAAAAAAAAATTTTAATAGTTTCAGTCCATTTCAGTTCAGCCATTAGGCTGCTATAAGTGGTTATTCTCTGCCAATTGGATGGGAATGTTTGCCCTAAGGGTTGGGTTGGGGTGTGGTGGAGTGAGAGAGGGCTACATATCTTAAAGTTAAAGTCTATAATTAAAACATCTAATTAAAACATCTGGTTTTGGCTCAGGTCATGATCTCACAGTTTGTGAGTTTGAGCCCCACATGGGGTTCTGTACTGACAGTGCAGAGCCTGCTTGGGATTCTCTCTCTCTCTCTCTCTCTGCTCCTCCCCCACTCACTCTCTCTACCTCTCTCTCAAAAATAAACAAACTTAAAAAAATTTTTAAAAACCATCTTGTTATTCTGGCAGAATGAAGTTCTGAGAAATGGAGTACTGGAGCATAAGTGCTTGGCATTAAGCTTTTGATTGCCAGGACATTTATTTCAAAAGTCATTTATTTTGAATAAACATATTGCAAATTGTATGACACAGCTACTAGGAAAACAACCAGATAAAGAACTAGGCCACCCACACCATGAAGTTCCCCTTTCAGGAAATCCTGGGTAATCTATATAAAAAAATTATCTCAAAACACATGAAAATAAAAACACAACACATCAAATATTATGGGATGCAGAAAAAGCAGTTCTGACAGGAAAGTTTATAGCAATAACTGCATGTATTAATAAATTAGAAAAATATGAAATAAACAACCTGACTTGATACGACAAGGAATTAGAGAAAGGAGAACAAATTAAACCCAAGTTAGCATAAAAAAGGAAATACTAAGGATCAAAGTGGAAATAAATGAATCAGAGAAAGGAAAACAACAGAAAGAATCAACAAAACTAAGAGCAGTTTTGTTTTTGAAAAGATAAACAAACTTGACATTCAGCTAGACTAAGAGAAAAAGAGATCCAAAAAAATGAAATTAGACATGAAAAAGGAGACATTACAATGGATACTACAATAACACATAGCATCATAAGAGATGACTATGAATAAGTATATGCCAACAAATTACAGATATAAGTAACATGCCTGATAGAGAATTTAAAGCAACAATCATAAAAATACACTTTGGGCTTGAGAAAAGAATAGAAGACATCAGTGAGATGCTTACCACAGAGGTGAAAGAGTTAAAAAAGAATCAATCAAGGAAAAAGAATGTAATAAATGAGATTGGAAACAGGCTTGATGCAATGTAGAGCAGGCTGGAAGAAACAGAGGAATAAATTAATGACCTAAAGACAAAATAATGGAAAATAATGAAGATGACCAAAAAAAGAGAAAAAAGAATAATTCAACATGAGAATAGACTTAGGGAACTCACTAACTACATCAAACATAACAACATTTGTATTATAGGAGTCCCAGAAAAAGAAGAGAGAAAAAAAGGGGGCAGAAAATTTATTTCAAGAAATAAGAGCAGAAAAACTTTCCTAATCCAAGGAAGGAAAAACATCCAGATACAGAACTCACAAAGAACTCCCACCAGAATCAACAATGCAGGCGAACATCAAGACATATTATAATTAAATTTGAAAAATATAATGATAAAGAAAAAATCTTGAAAGCAGCAAAACAAAAGAAGTCCTTAACTTCTAGGGGAAAAACTCATGAGGCTGGCTGGAGATTTCTCAACAGAAACTTGGCAAGTCAGAAGGGAGTGGCATGATATATCTGAAGTGCTGAAAGGGAAAAAATATGCAACCAAGAATACTTTATCCAGCAAGACTATCATTCAGAATAGAAGGAAGGACAAAGAGTTTCCCAAACAAACAAAACCTCGAGTTTGTGACAAAACCAGCCCAGCAAGAAATATTAAAGGGCACTCTTTGAGTGCACAGGAGAGACCAAAAGTGGGAAAGACAAGAAAGGATCAGAAAAATCTTCAGAAACAACCACAAACCAAGTAATATAATAACAATATATATACATCTATTAATAATTATTTTGAATGTAAGTGAACTAAACACTCCAATAAAAATACATAAGGGTATCGAAATGGATTAAAAAAAAAAAAAAAAAAACAAGACCCAGGGGCACCTGGGTGGCTCAGTAGGTTAAGCATCCAACTTTGGGTCAGGTCATGATTTCACAGTTCATGAGTTCAAGCCCCACATTGGGCTCTCTGCTGTCAGCACCGAGCCTTCTTTGAATCCTCTATCTCCCTCTCTTTGTCCCTCCCTTGCTTGCTCTCTCTCTCTCTCTCTCTCTCTCAAAAAAAAAAAAAATATTAAAAAAAAAAACAAGCTCTATCTATCTTCTTCCTACAAGACCTAAAGATGCCTGAAAATTGAAAGTGAGGGGGTGGAGAAACATTTAATACCCAAAAGGATGTCAAAAGAAAACTAGAGGGGCGCCTGGGTGGCTCAGTCGGTTAAGCGTCCGACTTCAGCCAGGTCACGATCTCGCGGTCCGTGAGTTCGAGCCCCGCGTCAGGCTCTGGGCTGATGGCTCAGATCCTGGAGCCTGCTTCCGGTTCTGTGTCTCCTTCTCTCTCTGCCCCTCCCCCCTTCATGCTCTGTCTCTCTCTGTCTCAAAATAAATAAATGTTAAAAAAAAATTAAAAAAAAAAAAAAAAGAAAACTAGAGTAGCAATATTTATATCAAACAAACTAGACTTTAAGACAAAAAATGTAAAAAGAAACAAAGAAGGGTATTATATAATCATAATGAGGACAATCCAACAGGAAGATATAATAATTGTAAATATATGAACTATGAGAGCACCCAAATATATAAAACAATTCATAATAAATATAAAGAAACTAATTGATAATAATGCAATATTAGCAAGGGACTTTAACATCCCACTTATATTAATGGACAGATTGTCTACAAAGAATATAAACAACGAAAAAATGACTTTGAATGACCATATTGGACCAGATGGGCTTCACAGATATATTCAGAACATTCCATCCTAAAACTGCAGAATACACATTCTTTTCAAATACACACAAAACATCCTCCAGAATAGATGCATAGGTCACAAAAAAAGGTCTCGACAAATACAGAAAAGATTGAAATCATACCATGTGCCTTTTTGAACCACAATGCTATGAAACTAGAAGTCAAGCATGAGAAAAAAAAATGGAAATAACAGAACTACATGGAAGTTAAACAACATGCTACTAAACAATGAATGGGTCAACCAGGAAATCACAGAAGAAATTCAAAAATACATGGAAACAAATGAAAATGGAAACACATTAGTCAAAAATTTTGGAATGCAGTGAAGGCACTTCTAAGAGGGAAGTATATAGCAAAAACAGGACTACCTCTAGAAGCAAGAAAAATCTCAAATGCAAAAACCTAACCTTACACCTACAGAGCTAGAAAAATAACAAAGCCTAAAGCCAGTAGAAGGAAGGAAACTTATATAAAGATTAGAGCAGAAATAAATGATATAGAAACTAAAAACCAGATCAATGAAACCATGAGCTGGCTTTTTAAAAAATAATAATAATAAAATTGATAAACCTCTATCCAGACTTATCAAGAAGGAAAGAGAAAAGACCCAAGTAAATAAAACCACAAATGAGAGAGGAATGATAACAACCAACACAAAAGAAATACAATCATAAGAGAATATTAAAAACAACTATATGTCAATAAATTGCACAACCTGGAAGGAATGGAGAAATTCCTAGACTTACAAACTATCAAAACTAAAACAGGAACAATAGAAAACTGGAACAGATTGAAAACCAGCAAAGAAATTGAATCAGTAATCAAAAAAACTCCCAGCAAAGAAAAGTCCAGGGCCACATGACATCACAGGCAAATTCTACCAAACATTTAAAGAAGCGTTAATACCTACTCTCAAACTATTTGAAGAAGAAGAAGAAGAAGAAGAAGAAGAAGAAGAAGAAGAAGAGGGAGGAGGAGGAGGAGGGGTAAGAGGAGGAGGAGGAAGATGAAGGAGGAGGAGGAGGAAAAGGAAAACTTCCAAATTCATTCTATGAAGCCAGAATTACCCTGATCCTAAAACCAGATAAAGACTCCACTAAAAAAGAGAACTACAGGCCAAATCCTTGATAAACATGGATGCAAAAATTCTTAATAAAATACTTACAAAACAAATCCAACAATTCATTAAAAGAATCATTCATCATAATCAAGTGAAATTTATTCCTGGGTTGCAAGGGTAATTTAATATTTGTAAATCAATCAGTATGATACACCACATTAATAAAAGAAAGGACAAGAACCATATGATCATTTCGGTAGATGCAGAAAATGCATTTAACAAAGTACAACTCCCACTCATGATAAAAACACTCAACAAAGTAGTTTTTCATAGAACATACCTTAATATAATAAAGGCCATCTATGAACTACACCTAATACCATCCTCAATGGGAAAAACTTGAGAGCTTTTCCTCTACAGTCAGAAACAAGACAGGGCTTTCTACTCTTACCTCTGTTATTTAACATAATACTGGATGTCCTAGTCATAGCAACAAGACAATAAAAAGAAATAAAAGGCATCCAAATCAGCAAAGAAGAAGTCAAACTGACCATTTGCAGATGACATGATACTCTCTATATAGAAAATGCAAAAAACTCCACCCAAAATCTGCTAGAACTAATAAATTCAGTAAAGTCAGAGGATACAAAATCAACATACAGAAATCTGATTAATTTCTATACACCAATAATGAAGCAGCAGAAATGTAAATTAAGGGGGCACTTGGGTGGCTCAGTTGGTTAAGCATCCGACTTCAGCTCAGGTCATGATCTCAAGCTCGTGAGTTCAAGCCCACGTTAGACTCTGTGCTGACTGCTCAGAGCTTGGAGCCTGCTTTGGATTCTGTGTCTCCCTCTTTCTCTGTCCTTCTCCCGCTCATGCTCTGACTCTCTCTCTCAAAAATAAATAAACATTAAAAAACTTAAAAAAAAAAAAGAAATGTAAATTAAGGAATCAACCCCATTTACAATTGCACCAAAAACAGTAAGATACGTAGAAATACACTTAATCAAAAAGTTGAAAGAGCTATACTCTGAAAACTATAAAACACTGATGAAAGAAGTTGAAGATGACACAAGGAAATGGAGAAACATTCTATACTCATGGATTAGAAGAACAAACATTGTTAAACTGTCTATACTACTGAAAATAATCTACACATTTAATGCAATTGTTATCAAATACCAACAGTATTTTTTCACAGAGGTAAAACAAGCAATCCTAAAATGCGTATGGAATCACAAAAGACCCTGAATACCCAAAGCAACCTTAAAAAAGAAAAGCAAAGCTTGAGGCGTGACAATTCCAGACTTCAACTTATATTATACAGCTGTAGTGATCAAAACACCATGGTACTGGCACAAAAATAGATATAGATCAATAGAACAGAATATAAAACCCAGAAATGAACTCACCACTATATGGTCCATTAATCTTTGACAAAACAGGAAAGAATATCCAATGTGAAAAAGACAATCTCTTCAACAAATGGTGTTGGGAAAACTGGACAGCAACATTCAAAAAAATGACACTGGACAACATTATACCATACACAAAAATAAATTCAAAATGGATTATAGACCTAAATGTGACACCTGAAACCATAAAAATCCTAGAAAAGAATACACACAATAATCTTTTTGACACTGGAAGTAGCAGCTTCTTTTTAGATATATCTTCTGAGGCAAGGGAAGCAAAAGCATAAATAAACTATTGGGATTTCATCAAAATAAAAAGCTTCTGCACTGCAAAGGAAACAATCAACAAAACTAAAAGTCAACCTATGGAATGGGAGAAGATATTTACAAATGATGTATCTGGTAAAGGGTTAGAATCCAAAACACATAAAGACCTTATCAAACTCAACACCCAGAAAAATGAAGAATCCAAATAAAAATGGGCAGAAGATATGTGAATAGACCTTTTTTCCAAAGAAGACAGACAGATGGCCAACAGACACATGAAAAGATGCTCAACATCACTCATCATCAGGGAAATACAAATCAAAACTATAATATCACCTCACATCTATCAGAATGGCTAAAATCAACACACAAGAAACAACAGGTGTTGGTGAGGTTGTGGAGAAAGGGGAACCTTCTTGCACTATTGGTGGGAATGCAAACTGGAACAGCTACTCTGGAAAACAGAATGGAGTTTCCTCAAAACTTTAAAAATAGAACTAATCTATGATCCAGCAATTGCACTACTAGGTATTCAACAAAAGAATACAAAAATACTAATTCAAAGAGATACATGTACCCCAGTGTTTATAGCAGCATTATCTACAATAGCCAAATTATGAAAACAGCCCACGTCCACTGACTGATGAATGGATAAAGAAAAGGGTAAAGAAAGGTGCACACACACACACACACACACACACACACACAGTGGAATATTACTCAGCAATCAAAAGAATGCTAGAGAGTATTATGCAGCAAAATAAGTCAATTGATAAAAGACAAATACCATATAAATTCACTCATACGTGGAATATAAATAAGAAACAAAACAAACCACCAAAGGAGAAAAGGGAGAGAAAAATCAAACCAAGAAACATATTCTTAAATATAGAGAAGAAACTGATGGCTACCAAAGGGGAAGTGGGTATGGGAATGAGTATATAGCTGATGAAGACTGAGGAGTGCCCTCGTCATGATAAGCACAGGGTGATATGTGAGAGTTTTAAATTCCCATATTTGCAGCTGAAACTAATCTAACACTATATGTTAAATAACTGGAATTAAATAAAAAAAAATTCTTTAAAAAAATCAATTGCATCCTTTTATACTAATGATGAAGCATCTTAAAAAGTTATAAAGAAAACCATCCCATTCAAAATAGCATCAAAAACAATAAAATACTTATGAATACATTTAACCAAGAAGTGAAAGACTTGTACAATAAAACTACAAAACTTTGCTGAAAGAAATCAAAGAAGACACAATCAAATGGAAACCCATCCCATGTTCGTTGATCAGAAGAATTAATATTTTTTAAATGACCATATTTCCCAAAGCCATCTATAGATTCAACACAATACTTATCAAAATACCAAAGGCATTCTTCACAAAAATAAAGGAAACAACCCTAAAATTTGTGCGGAATCTCAAAAGACCCTGATTAGCGAAAGCAATCCTGAGGAAAAAAAAACAAAAAGAACAAAGCCAGAGGGATCATGCTTTCCAGGTACGAAATGTAACACAAATAAATGTAACACAAATAAAAACACTATGGTACTAGCACAAAAATAGACACATTGGCTGATGGAATGTAATAGAGATCTCAGAATTAAACCCTGGCATATATGTTTGACTATATTCGACATGTGACTATATTCGATATGTTTGACTATATTTGACATGAAGAAAGGAAAGTCTCTTCAACAAATGGTACTGGAAAAAAACACACATGCAGAACAATGACACTGGACCCCTCATACAACTCATAAAAATTAACTCAAAATGGATCAAAGACTTAAACATAAGGCCTGATACCATAAAACTCCTAGAAGAAAACATAGGAAAGAAGATCATCAATAATTGTCTTAGCATCATTTTGAGGGGCATGACACCAAAAACAGAAACAACAGAAGAAAAAATCAACAAGTGAAATTACATCAAACTCAAAAACTTCTGCACGGCAAAAAAACAAAAACAAAAAACAAAAACAAAAAACAAAAAAAAATGAAAATGAAAAGACAACCTAGAGACTGGGAGAAAAATTTTGCAAACTATATTATCAAATAAGTGATTAATATCCAAAATATATAAAGAACTCAGTTAAGTCAATAACAAAGAAACATCCAACTCAATTTAAAAGTGGGCAGAAGAACTAAACAGACATTTTTCTAAAGAGGACACCAAAATGGGCAACAGACATATGAAAAGATGCCCAATATCACTAATCATCAGGGAAACGCAAATTAAAACCACCTCACATCTGTTAGAATGGCTGTCATCAAGAAGACAAGAGACAACATATACTGGCAAAGATGTGGTGAAGGTGAATATTTATACATTGTTGGTGGGAATGTAAATTGGTCCAACCATGATGTAAAATAATATGGAAGCTCCTCAAAAAAAAAACTAAACTAAAATTAGAGATACCACATGAGTTTAAGGCCATACCATCCTGAACATGCCTGATATCATCTGATCTCAGAAGATAAGCAGGGTCAGACCTGGTTAGTACTTGGATGAGAGAAATACCATATGATTCAACAATTCTACTTCTTCCCAAAGGAAATGAGAGGAAGATTCTGACAAAATATATGCACTTCCATGGTCATTGTGGCATCATTCACAATAGCCAAGATATGGAAACAACCCAAATGCCCATCAATAGATGAATGGATTAAAAAATGTAGTATATGTATGCACTGGATATTATTTGCCACGAGAAAGGATGATATTCTCCCATTTGCAACAGCATGGATAGACCTTAAGCACATTGTGCTAAGTGAGATAAGTCATACAGAAACACAAGCGGTGTATGATTTCACTTATATGTGGAATCTAAAAAAGTTAAACCTGTAAAAACCAGAGTAAAATGGTGGCTACCAGGAGGTGGGGGTGGGGGATAAGAGCAGTGGTGTTTAAAGGTACAAACTTATAATGAGTAGCTAAACCATAGAGATCTAACACACAGTATAATGAATGAAACGACAATATTGTACAATACTTACATAACATGATAAATATCACTACATCAGCAAATCATATTACAATATATAAATGTATCAAAGTAGAAAAAAATTATTGTTGTAAAACCCTCCCTGGCATTTCACCTCCCCTAGGTAAATTTCCCAAGCAATTTCTCTAAATAGAGTTAGCCATGGCCACTTATCTTTATTTTTATATACGCAAAATAAAAATAGGATCTAATTTAGCTTTCATCATATCTTCTCCCTGACAGTGACCAATGTTGCTGATTTTATCATTTGCCCTATTTATTTTTTTCAGCTACTGTAATAGGTGAGTTCAAATGTAGTTGGATCCTTTCATCTTTTTATTCACTTGCCCTACTATGCTATAGGGCAATAATTTCCTGACTTTGGGATTTCATAGACCCCTAAAATTTACCCCCATAAATTTGCAAAACTAACACTTTTTTCCAATTTAGTTTGTACCAGTGGAACCCTTCTTACTGCCAGGTATTGGTCTTTAGTTTTTTTTATGTATATATTTTTTTTATTTTTGAGAGAGAGAGAGACAGAGCAAGCAGCGGGGGTGGGTAGAGAAAGAGGGAGATAGGGGATCCAAAGCAGGTTCTGTGCTGACAGCAGAGAACCTGATGTGGGGCTGGAACTCATGAACTGTGAGATCATGACCTGAGCCAACCAGGCTCCCTGACAGTATAAGTCTTTTAGATTAGCACTTGGGAGCCACTTTTCCAGGGATCATTGTTAAAACTACAACCATCCTGATTATGTGACTAACTTGAAGACATCCCAGGAGTAAGGCCTCGGTCTTACTGACAAGAGAAAAAAGTCCAAAACTGCAAGTGAGCCCAGAGACCCAAAAGTCTGTATTTTTCTGAGCCTTTGATCTCAAAAGATAGCTAACATTAAGCAATTAGAAAACTGCAAATTCTTAGTGGTTCCCATAACTTGTACCAGCCTCTCAGCAGGCTGCCTCCTCCTTCAATTCTTAGGAGGCACCAGACATATTGTAAAAGAGGGAAGTATCTAATAATAGTTTGGGGAGACAGATATTCTGGGACATTTGGAAGCCACAGGCAGAGATATTTTTGAGAGACACTCAGGCATCAACTCCATTTTCCACCCCACTTAGCATTGCTAGTTCTGAGTCTGGTTGATGAACTAGGAGAACCTGGCATATTTAAACAATTTCTAAACAAAAACACATACATTACTTGTGTCAATAATGAGATGTAAACTTAAACTGAAAACAACCAGGAAGTAGCAAGAATTCAGTCTCTTTCCCAACCCTAGCAGAATCCTAACAGTCCAGGAATGTCACAAGTATAAAGAATTTAGGGGCAAGAGAAAAATCTTACTAAAATTACTGCTCTTGTTTCTGCTCTGTGTCATTACCTCACTCCCTTTAGTTTCTATATCCTTGGCACCTTGGCAGCAATTAGAGACTGAGAGAAAGAGAGAGAGAGAGAGAGATTTCCTTGCCAATGTATAACCCAGTTTGCTACACTGCACATAACACCTATTTGGTTATTAACTGACTGCTACGTTTGTTGGCAAGTCACCAAGTTCTCTATGGATTCTCCAAAACACATAGGAAACATAATTTTACCACTTATGGATTACCATACAGGTATTCAGAAAACAGGTGGGTTCTTATTTCCAGCAGAAAAAATTGATAATGTGGACTTTCTTCATCCAATTAATTATATATAATATAATCTCAACCAATTCATTAATGCTACATGTGCTAACTCCTTACCTCCACTTTAGCCCGCAGGCAAGAAGAAGTAAATCAAACACAACAGCAAAACTCAGGTTTCTCTGACAGTGTAATGACAAGAACCACATGACTACATTTCCCTGTGTCTAAATCCATATACACTGTGCAATTTGAACAGAAAATAGTCAACAAAATGTAGTAACCATATTTGCAGATGATAAGAAAATGTAATGTCCTTAACACAAAGCCTCAAGTACATGCAATCATTTTAACTATTCTACTTATGAGAAAACACATTGTATTTAGGGTTTAAGGTAGAGCTTATGAAATATAAAGTGTGAAGTGTTAACGTTTATTTAAATCTGTGACAGTTAAATTAAGTACTCTCGGTTTTGCGATTCCTTTTAGAAGCATTTATTTAAAATGACCCTTTCTTTTTTAAACTAATAGGAATTGGAAAAGTGTCACACACGGTAATAATGAAAAGGGAAGACTCTATGTGGAACAAAATTTGTAAAAGAAACTTGCTGAGTCAAAGGAGATAAAAGGCAATGATGAACAGAAAGGAAATGGAGTTAAATTGCATTGTTGGACTATGCACCAGGCTCTGAACTCAGTGCCTTCTAAGTAATTTCATTTAATCCCCCAAAATACTATGATTTCATTATAATCATTCACACTGTCACAGATGAGGAAATGGATTCAAAGAGCCGATGTCACTTGTCTAAGTTCACACATTTGGTAAGTGGTAGAGTGGAGTTTTGAACCCAAATTGTTATATGCTTTTTTACATTGCATACTTAGCTTATTCTAGTGCTGGGAATTTGAGAACCACACACGATATTGGTAGATTTCCTCCGTTATCCTCTCCATCTCTTCAAATTGCTTCACAGGGCATCTGAAGAACTCCATCTATAATAAACATTTCTTTGATGCTCTCAGGCTCCAGTTTTCTCTTCTTTGTGTGAAATCCTGTATTTTTTTACTCGACCACTTACACATCCTACATCATATGTTACCTAGTTTGCTAGTCAACTTCTATACATGACTTAACTTACTGATTAAATCATTCACTTCAGGCAGAGACCATATATTAAAGATCTTTGAGTTCCTTATTGCACAAGAATCCATAACAAATGTCTTTCCCTCACCAACTTTGAGCAAGTAATGGTTGCTGCCTAGAGTGCCAGGTTGAAAACCTTTTGCAGCCCGTTTCCTGGCTCAGTAAAAAACAAGCCTTTGACCGATTAGTGATGGTGTTGAGAGTATGATTGCAGAATGGGAGAAACCGGAGTAGAGGAGGGGCAGACTATGCTAGCACTCATGCATGCTTGCTGAATCCACCATAGTACTTCAAAGAGAGCTTTGTACATTTTTGATTTCTGTTTTCAATGAGACTAATTCAGATAAGTGAAAATAAGTCATCTAAAATTTACACTGAAATTATAAACCATGAACTAAAGTGATATTTTTATTCAGGCTAAACATGTAGAGAAAATGAAGCTTTTTTATTTCATTCTAACAAACTCCTATCCGCAAATAATCCCTGTAGCTGACTCCCTAGTGAGTGAGGGGAAAGACTAATTAATTCTCCAATCCAGATTTCAGCTACAGATTTAGGATTAAATCCATACAAAATTCATTTTCTCTGGATAAAAATTCCCAGTGTTTAGGATATGCTCCTCCTCTCGCTAACTTCCTGTCTAAGAAATCTGCATGAGTAGAAGAGAAAGGTAGAATGTGTAACACAGATGCCTTTGTGGGCATTATGGTTCCCTTGGCACTGATAGAAATAACTTCATGCTAATCTTCAAACATATGCTTATTATTGTCCACTGTTCTAAAGTGCTATGGCCTTTGTTGACCTCGCCACACTGAGTCCTACTGGCCTCTTTCACTGCAGTTTAGGGCTGGTAATTCATGATTCAGTCCTTTGGCTCTATAAGCATTCATAGGAAGCATCAGCCATGTAACCATCATCCACTCAATCTGCTTTCAGTTCTTGATGATTGCAACTGCTGAGCCTATATCTCCTCCTCTCCTGGCCCCAGGTTGAGTGTTCACTGCAACCTGTGCAGCTGGGGTCACCTTGCCCCTTGCAATGCCTCCTGATTCTCAGCCCAGATTTTTAAATTTCAAAGTATTTTATCAATGGTACACCCCAACTTAAATGGGCAGCCTCCTCTTAGAGACCCCAATAAGTACTAACTTCCTTGAATCTCTTAAATTTAATGAGCTGCAGAGTTTGATGCCTACCAGGATCCAAAAAGGTAACTGGGACATACTCCTAAATGCTTTGATATCTTCTTTTCTTTCCTACCTTCCTTATGCAAATAGGGACCACCCTTTTGGAGAAAGAGCTTTTTTCTATTTCCCTTATGTCATATCATATCTTCCTTGTTTCAGAGAAGGCTTGTCATAGATGGAAGGAGCATCCTCTTTACACTGTTGAAAAGAATTATGAACAGAGTCCTTCAAACCTAGCTTTAATATGCTAAAGGAGGGGGAAAAGGAATTTGGAAAACCCTTTTTTAAAGCTATGGTAGGATTTAAAAGCCTAACATGTAGCATAATTTTGGTTTGCATGTCAGAAAGTGAATATTAACTAGGTCTTTATCTTTGTATTATGTGATATCAGTTCCTAATATAGTCCAAGGTAATGTCAACTCCTGGGGAACTAGGGCAGAGATCTTATACTCAAAAGGACAAAAGAGAAAAGCACATTAATAATTTTCAGACTACATTCTCACCACACCTCAATGTCAGTAACATACAAAATTACTAGTGGTTGATGTATTCTGCTGATCAGAAGCCCAAGTCAATAGTCTGACTCCTTAAAAGACAA
This sequence comes from Panthera uncia, assembly GCF_023721935.1. Classification (NCBI taxonomy): domain Eukaryota; kingdom Metazoa; phylum Chordata; class Mammalia; order Carnivora; family Felidae; genus Panthera; species Panthera uncia. The sequence continues at coordinate 68,703,565 of NC_064811.1, read as the reverse complement.
ATTTACTTCAGAAGTATATGATTACAGGCTAAAATCTAATTTCAAGCTAGTCATGGAAGGGAATAGACATATGAGTAAGTAATACAAATTCTCACCATAACTAAAAATCATGATTGTAAAATATATGACTTCATAATGTTGATCATGAATGTCATCTTTATCATATTTGATTGAATCAGTTTAATTTTTGATACTCCGAGCCCATAAAGTAATATGGCAATTTTTCTCTTTTACAGCATACCAGCTTCAGTTCTCCTCCTCACTAACTTGGGCTTACTGATAAAATTATATAAAATTTAGCTGCATGAATCCAAATACATTGGGAGCATTTCTGGTTGTTATTCGTGTACTGTTTCAGAAGGTGGAAAAATAGTGTTCAAATAAGCCTAACTAGATTAAAACATCTATATGAACCAAAAACTCTTTCATCATTTTGTAAATATGTGAATCTTTAAGTAAACAAATAGTCAGCTCTTAAGGGATCTCAGTCATGTTTCTAAGCCTTGTCATTTGACCAAACTGGTTTTTGATTCAGTGAGTGTCCAACTGATGAATGCATGCCTATTTGTGTCCTCTTTCAAGTAAGAAGGCACATATTGCCCTTCAATTAGAAAAAATACCCAGTGCTTTATTCATTCATGCAGTGTTTCATTCACTCTATCCAGAGTGCAGGATCAGACATTGTACTCAATAGGTTTTAAACAACAAAAAGTAGAACACTGAATTCTGCCTCTGACCATGATAGAGTAAAGGGAAAAGGACTTATCCCTTCACAGTAAACAACTGGAAAACTGGACAAAATAGATTTTAAAACCTGTGTTCAGGCATTAGACAACAGGCAGCAAATAAAATGTTCATGGCAAAAGGGGAAACAAATGAAGTGGTCCCTACAATCTTCTCAGCTTTGTACCTCAAGGCACTATCCAAGACATGATACAGGGAGAAGGATCCTAAGCAAAGCAGAGACATCTCACTGAGTTAGGAAGACAGAGATCTGAGTGCAGTGAAGATGCGTAGCTGGAATGTGAAGGGCAGAGGTCTAGAGAGGAAAGCACTATAAAGCTAGAGCCAGAAAGACACATAGGGGCCTCCTCCACCCTTGGTAAATACAAAGTCATGATGCATAAGTAGAATCCCACAAGTCAGGACAAATAACAACCTGGGAGCTGAGATCTGAGTAAGAGCACATATGGGACTAGGAGACATTTGAGTTTTGGCTAGCCAAAGGGGAGAGTCCTTCTTGAATATCTGGGGATTAAGGAGAAAATCCAGAAGGGAAATGTTTTACTAGTAGGTCTAAATTAAACATAGATTAAAAGCTATTCTAAACTCAAAAGCCAGTAGTACTACAGTAACAAAATCAGAAAAATACATATTATAAGAAAACTTCAGATTATTACTTCTCATTAACATATATTAGAATCTTTTAAAAATATATGCAAATAAATTATAATAATAAAAAAATAAAATCATGACCAAATAGGGTTAACCCCTGGAATGTAAGTTTGGGTTAATATTAGAAAATCAATTGATATAATTAAGTATATTAACAATTGATGTGATTAGGCATATACATGTATATATACATATATCTATAGATGATATAGACATATAGATATAGATACATAGATATAGATGATACAGATATAGATATAGATGTAGATATAGATATAGAAAGAGAGAGAGACAACCTAATTGAAAAGTAGGCAAAAATAAACAACCAACAAACATCTGAAAATATGCTCAATACTATTTACCATTAGAGAAAGAGAAATGCCATTAAAAATACCATATCATTACATATTAGAATGACTAACATTAAAATTGTTGACAATTTCAAATATTGTGAAGGATGGGGAGAAACGGGAACTCTCACATACTTCTGAATGTATAAAATGGTACAATTACTTTATAAAACAATTTAGCAGTTTCTCACAAAACTAATCAAACACTTACCAGATGATATAACAATTATACTCCTAGATATTCACTCAGGAAAAATGAAACCTTATGTCCACGTGAAGAATTATACATGTGTATTCATATCAGGCTTATTTATAATAGTAAACTTGAAATAATGAAAATATCTGTCAATAAGTGAATGGGAAAACATATATTGGTATATCCATAAAATTGAATATTACCCAACAATAAAACAAGCTACTGACTCACATACAGGTGAACCTCAAAAACACGCTTAGTGAAAGAAGCTATATACAAAAGAGTATGCATTCTATGGTTTCATTTAAATTTTAATTCTAGAAAAGGCAAATCTGATCCATAGTGACTAGTTATCAGTAGTAGCTGATAACTTCAGTAAAGCTGAAGGTAGGAGTTTGATTGAAAAGGTGCATGAGAAAATGTTTTGGAGTGATATAAATGTTCTCCAGGTTGATTTTGGTGGTGGTTACACAAGTGTATGTATTTTTCAACTCTCTTAGCCATGAACTAAAAATTAGTGGATTTTATTATGTATGTAAATTATATCTTGAAAAGTTGATCAAAAAATTTGGAGTGACATCATTAGGGAAATACAAATCAAAACCACAATGAGATACAACCTCACACCTGTTAGAATGGCTAACATTAACAACTCAGGCAACAGCAGATGTTGGTGAGGATGCAAAGAAAGAGGAACCCTTTTTCACTGCTGGTGGGAATGCAAACTGGTGCAGCCACCCTGGAAAACAGTATGGAGGTTCCTCAAAAAGTTAACTACTCCATGACTCAGCAATTGCACTACTAGGCATTTATCCAAGGGATACAGGTGTGCTGTTTTGAAGGGGCACATGCACCCCAATGTTTATAGCAGTACTATGGACAATAGCCAAAGTATGGAAAGAGCCCAAATGTCCAGTGACAGATGAATGGATAAAGATAATGTGGTATATATATACAATGGAGTATTACTCAGCAATCAAAAAGAATGAAATCTTGTCATTTGCAACATCATGGATGTAACTAGAGTACATTATGCTAAGTGAAATTAGTCAGAGAAAGACAAATATCACATGACTTCACTCATATGTGGAATTTAAGATACAAAACAGATGAACATAAGGGAAGGGAAGCAAAAATAATATAAAAAACGGGAAGGGAACAAAACATAAGAGACTCTTAAATATAGAGAACTGAGGGTTGCTAGGGTTGTGGGTGGGGAGATGAGCTAAATGGGCAGGGGGCATTAAGGAAGATATGTTTTGGGATGAGCACTGGAAGTTATACATAGGGAATGAATCACTACAACCTATTCCTGAAGTCATTATTGCACTATACGCTAACTAACTTGGATATAAATTTAAAAAGAAAAAAAAATAAATAATTTTTGGAGTGAAAAAGTAATTTACTTCCCTTAATTTTGCAGTTTTCTTAATCATATTCAGCAGTTAAACCATGACATATTGGTTGAACCTTGAGTATAATACCCTGGTAGTCTATAACAGAAGTCTACTTATAACACTACCATTTTTCAAATCTTTGCTCTGTTAACTCTAGGTATTCAGGTGATATCTTCCAATAGGATCACCAGCTTCTAGACTGCTTTGAAACTGCCTCAGAATAAGTAACATCAAATGAGAGACACAGATCAGAAAAAGACCTGAAATATAGCTATAAGATCCATCGCATAGCCATGGGGAAAGAGCTACTCAGGCCACAATAAAGGACCGTGATTGGCCATAAGTAAAACTCAGAAAAATGGAGACAGGATGAAACCATAAATCTGAATCCTCACCTACTTACACTTGAAATGAGCCAAACTTATAAATTCATCTTGGCAAAGAAGTTTGTAGAATTCTTATTGACCATGGATTGCTAGAACCAAATGATGCAAGCAGAAAGTGTTTTAGTACAACAGTCACTAGGAAGGAGATGAATTAACAACAGTCTTTATTGTGCTAGGGTTCTGTGTGTGTGTGTGTGTGTGTGTGTGTGTGTAAGAGAGAGAGTGCATGTGCACTAACAAGGAAGAGACAGAAGGAGAGGGAGAGAAAGAATCTTAAGTAGGCTTCACACCCAGCTCAGAGCCCCACACGGGACTCGATGTCACAACAGTGAGATAATGACCTGAGCCAAACTCAAGAGTGTACCGCTTAACCTACTTGTGTTAGAGTTCTAAGAGATTTGGCAAAGGTAGATAAATGGTACTTTCCTCATCTAGAAAAAGAAAGTAAACATTTTAAAGCTAAATGGTAGAAAATTTCTTGGGGTGCCTGGGTGGCTCAGTTGGTTAAGCGTCCAACTCTTAATTTTGGCTCAGGTCATGATCTCACAGTCTGTGAGTTCGAGCCCCGCATCAGGCTCTGTGCTGACTGCTTGCTCAGAGCCTGGAGCCTGCTTCAGATTCTGTGTCTCCCTCTCTCTCTGCCCCTCCCCTGCTCATGCTCTGTCTCCCTCTGTCTCAAAAATAAATAAAAACATTTTAAAAAAATTTTTTAAACTACCGATACCATTTTTCTTAGTATTGAGCAGAGAAAAAAAAGTCAATACAGTAAAACCTTGGTTTGCAAGCACAATTTGTTCTGGAAACATGCTTGTAATCCAAAGCAATTGTATATCAAAGAGAATTTTCCCATAAAAAAGAATGGAAACTTGGATGATTCATTCTGCAACCCAAAAATATTAATATAAATATGATTACAATATTGTAATATAAAACAAAATAATAAAATACAAAATATAAAAAAATAAACAAACCTGCACTTACCATTGAAAACCTTCATACCTAGTGTGAGGGAGACAATAGAGAGGAGGGTTACTGTGTAGGACAACTTTCTTTTTTTTTAGTTTCTTTTTTAATGTTTATTTATTATTTTTGAGAGAGACAGAGACAGAATGCGAGTGGATTAGGGGCAGAGAGAGAGGGAGACACAGAATCCGAAGCAGGCTCCAGGCTCTGAGCTGTCAGCACAGAGCCTGACACGGGGCTCGAACTCACGAGCTGTGAGATCATGACCTGAGCCGAAGTGAGAAGCTCAACCGACTGAGCCACCCAGGCGCCCCTGTGTAGGACAACTTTCACTATTACTAATGGAATCCCTGCTATCTATTGGCTCAGTGGAACCATTTTCTTTTCATGCACCTTGAACAAGGAACCTATCCAATAACACTTGTTTTTGCCTCCTTTTGATGAATGCATGGAAATATGACATTGCTTTGACACTCACCCACAATTCTGCAGCAAGTGAGCAAGAGAGAGAGAGAGAGAGAAGAGCCACTGGCTCAGTTGTGATCACATGATATTCACTACTCATATTTCAATACATCGCTTGTTTACCAAGTTAAAATTTATTAGAACGTTTGCTCACCTTGAGGAACACTCACAGAACAAGCTACTCACAATCCAAAGTTTTACTGTATTTGCAAATGTGTAAAATGATCTTTAATGATCTTTTTAAAATGCAATATTAAAAAAATATGCTATCATTCTTTTTGGCAGTTTAAACATGAAAAACAATTTACTAACACAAGCATGCATACCTTAAATGGCTGAGAGACATCATAGAGAAAATGCCAGTTAATTCTCTATAGCTAGAGTTTTCTTTTAGCAACATAAATTCTTATGTGATAAGAAACTTCTGTGGCCCTCTCATTGCCTATAGAATAAGTCCCAAAATCCTATGTCTGGCAATACATGGCCATTTATACCCTAACCTCATCCTACCTTACCAGCCACACCGTCAATTACGCTCCCAACCTCTGCCTTCCCTAAAAACTAAGCCAATCCCCATTTCACAAATACTCAGTGTTCATTCCATCTCTATTCTTTGTACATATTCTTCTCTTTTTCTAACTATTCTTGACATACGTCACCCAGCTCATGGGCGTCTCCCCTGTAAAGCCTAACGTGGCTTTCTGTTTCTCCTGGTCCCTGGTTTACAGTTCTCTTACAGAATATGTCACAAGACACTGTTAATTTTGTATGCCAGCCTCCCTGGTTGTGTTAGAAAATATTTTTCCCAGGGCCAGAGCTATAATTTATTAATTCTTGTTCATTTGTTAATTATTATATATTCCATTCCTTGTAAAGTTATTGTGAATAACAAGAACACAATAAAGTTTAATACATTGAATTTCATGAGTCTTCAACTTGTTTATGATCACTTTATTTTTGGTGTAAGTGAAGTTATTTTATTGTGGGCTTTTTTGTTTGTTTGCTTGTTTGTTTGTTTTGTTTTTTGTTTTCCTCCCTGATGTTACTCGTTTCTCTTGAATATGGTACTTTTCAGGGCTGATAAAATACACTTGATTCCTATGGAGCTATTTAGACCTTCTGAGGTAGAAAAAAAATTCTTTACTTGCAAAGTAGTGATAAAGAAGCTTATATCATCATTACTATGGAAAACTCCTCAAAGAGCATATAACTTTGAGGGTCAATATAATTTAAAGGCAATGTATTATGTAGAAAATGCTAAGTATTCAAGATCTCTAATAGGTTTTCCCACTGCCTCAGCCTCATAGTATACATTTCCCTTCAGATTCTGTCCATATCTTCCTAAAAGGTTATATCTGTATTTTTATTATAGATCTAAATAATTATAAATTCCCAAACCCAAAAGTGGAACCAATACTCAAGAAATTCAAGACAGGAGGGGCACCTGGGTGGCTCAGTCAGTTGAGCATCTGACGTCAGCTCAGGTCATTATCTCACAGTTCATGGGTTTGGGTCCCACACCGGGCTTGTTGCTGTCAGCACAGAGCCCCCTTTGGATACTCTGTCCCCCTCTCTCTCTGCCCCTCCCCCGCTCATATTCTCTCTCTCTCTCTCTCTCTCTCTCTCTCTCTCTCTCTCTCTCTCAAATAATTAAACTTTAAGAAAAAAGAAAGAAATTCAAGACAGGATTTAATTTCAAAATTTCTTAAATCTATTTCCAACACTGTTACTGGACTGATTATAACTCATTCTCTGAGATTAGTTCTCTACACATTACCCAGAAAAACCAAGCCAATTTAGTTCCTTGATTTAGTCAAATAATCAGTTAAAAAATAATCAGATTGGATATCAGCACCAAAAATCTTTTTCCCACAATATATTTAATAAATATTAAGTTATTGTTTAATCGTCAAAGACATATCCTGGTGCCTGTAGGCCAGACCTTAGCTCTCCACGACTGTGAAAATGGGAAACTTGAGCACCATACATCGAACCCCTTCTGTGTCAGTCTCTTTCAAGATGTAATGATGGACCTAGAGAACTTTATCCAGGAGATATAACCTGGTAGGAGAGAGCTAAGTTGTAACACAAAATCACACCTGGTGACTTAACTCCAAAACTAAAGAAAAAGTCTTTATTAAAAATGTGGAAACTGCAGATCATTACACCCAAGTCTTTTTCAGACAGAGAAGATTGCCAGTCTTCTCATTTTATTTGATTATTTTATCTTATTTTATAAATACCTATATAGCACTAACCATAGGCAATGTTCCAAGTAGCTTACAAATATTAACTCACTTACTCCTCATAAAAAAATCCTGTGAAATAGGCACAATTATTAGCCCTAGTTTATAGATGAATGCAAGGCTAAGTTAATTGCCCAAAAACTTGCAACTAATAAGTGACTGAACCAGGATCTGAATTCAAGCAGTCTGGTTGTATGATCCATGATGTTAATCTTTTTTCAACTGTCTCTGCCACAATTCCCAGACATCCAGGAGCAAAGTCAAGTTACCTTGAGGGCTCCCTTCACAGGTCCCACGAGAGAGGAGAATTAGCTTACCACTAATGACTATATATCCAAGAGTTGGTCCCACGAGTGAGGAGAATTAGCTTACCACTAATAACTACATATCCAAGAGTTGGTAAGGAAGTCAAAATTGATGTTACAAGGTTGCTACATTCTTACATAAAGATCCTTTTTTCTTTTAAGTCAGGGTACATACCCAGCCTTCTTAATTTTTTGTACATTTGAGTAACTTATAAGATTATAGTGATAACTATAATCACATAAAATTGACCCCAACACATTTGATTCTCTAAGTTACACTTCTAAGAATGTAAATGTCTTCTCTTGGTAATTTCTGAATAATTTTTAAATTTGCAGACGTTTTGAGCTGTCATTGACCTCTATTTCTGATGCAAATGACCTTCTTCCTTTTGAATATTATCACACAAATTATTCAAAAACAATTCCTGTGCCTTCCATGTATTATTTAACTTCAAAGAGTTGTTAGGAGTTGAAACTTCCTTCAGAAGTTTCTGTCCTAAAAATCAGAACCAGTGGCAGTCTTATGAAATCCAGAGAGGTCTGAAACTTTTACACAGGTTTAGTACAATCAAATGGGAGCAGCAGGTGAGTAAGAAAAGAGTTGTGCCCAATTTGATGGGGCTGGGCTTCCCCAAAATAATCAGTAGTTCTTGCCTGAATCTCTGGTAACTGAACTGCCCACATCTGTAGGAGGATTTGTGAAGAAGTGTGCCTTGTAATTTACCTCTAAGCTTCATATTCAGACATTTCTAAACATAAATAAAGTCAATGAAGGAAATAATGGTGTTGGGTCCTACCAGTCTTCAGATTCCAAAAAGATTTCATGAGTCAAGAAGTCTCTCAAGGACAGGAGAGAAGAGTTAACAGTTTGGTTTCTAAGGGCTATCAGAGAATTAGAAAAATTTCTATTCCTGGGGCGCTTGGGTGGCTCAGTCAATTGAGCATCGACTTCGGCCCAGGTCACCATCTTGCGATTTGTGAGTTTGAGCCCCACATCAGGCTCTATGCTGACAGCTCAGAGCCTGGAGCCTGCTTCTGATTCTGTGTCTCCCTGTCTCTCTGCTCCTCCCCTGTTCACGCTCTGTCTTTCTCTCTCTCTCTCTCTCTCTCAAAAATAAACATTAAAAAAATTTTTTTAAGAAAAAATTCTATTCCTGACTCCTCTAACTACACCTTGACTCACAGAAATGAATGGAAACATGTAGAATACATCTATGTCCTCTTAATGACTGAGAAGGGACAAAAGGGAAAAGGGAAGATTTGACAAAGGCATACAAAATACTTCTAGTAATAATTACCTAAAATGATATCATTTGTCTAATAGCATGCAGTGCTAACAAAACTTATAAATACAAATATACATGACAAATTTTGTATCAATGTGTACATGGTATTAGAAGTGCATGGGCATACATGCATATGTGCATACATATACATGCAATTGTGACAATGTGACACGCTCTTGAAAATCATGATGACTGTTCTCAAATCAGTGGAGGGCTACTTCTGGGGGAAGATTGGACATATTCCATGTAGCTCCAAAGAGTAGAACTAGGATCAAAGAGTGGGAATTAAAGGAAACAAATCTTAGGTTGCCTGGGTGGCTCAGTCAGTTAAGCGTTGGACTCTTGGCTTCAGCTCAGGTCATGATTTCACATTTCATGGGTTTGATCCCCATGTCAGTCTCCATGATGACAGTTCTCTCTCTCCCTCTCTCTCTGCCCCTCCCTTGCTACCTTTCTCTATCTCTCTCAAAATGAATAAACTTTTAAAAAACTTTAAAAAATTTTAAAAATATAAAGGAGAGAAATCTCATCCCCTGTAAAGACAAGAAGCTAGTAAAATATTGTGCATAATTTCCTTTCCTACAAGTTTTCTCTGAGAACTTTACACTACCTCAACTACAGTTTTCCTTTTTATGGAACATCTACTAACCCTGTTGTTATTTCCTAATGCTGGAACTTTGGAACCAATTTGGCAAAGGAAAAAAAAAAAGAAATTTTTTTGGGGGTTTCTATAGCTAATGCAAATGTATTATAAATACATAAGGAGAGTTGCTGGTTAAACAAAGGTCTGATTAATTTTTATGGTGTTTTTAATAAGGGTATTATTTTAAGTTATTTAGTAAATAGTCATATTTGCTTTTGAGGAAGTATAAAACAATATGTGTCACAAGTATTTAATAGGTTTTCTAAATAATTATATCTTTAATTTCTTGGCAGCCACTACCCGTAAGATTTTTGTAAATAACCAAGTATAATGCCTCCAACCAGTCCCCTGAGGAAAGAAACAAGAATATTATAGCTGCCAACAGCCATCTTCTCTAACCTTCTCTGCCAATAGCCACCTTCACTGAACTGTAATAAAAACTAAGATATGCTTACATCAAAACATATACAAGTGCACCATTCTGGGCAACTGAAAAGAAGTAAAAATATTACCAGTTGACAAAAAACTCTTCTAAATAATGACAGCATCCTTGATTTTCTCCCTTGTCTGTTTAAAATGAAAATCCCTTCTATTATGTGGGAAAACATAATTGCAAAAGCACTGATTAATATCTGGTTTACCGTAGGTGGAACCAAGAATTTTTTAGGAAATATGTGAAAAGAAATATGAGGAAGACACACTGACACACTACGTATCTCACTGTGAGGCCCCGGGCCCTTGAGATTTCATTCAGTTAATCTCAGTGGGCCACATGCCTCTCTGTGCCCTGAAAGAGTTAAGCGGCCTTCAAACATACTTGTTTTCATCACATTTCTCTTTCCACACTAGGTAAATCAGAGAGCATCAAAACTTTTGTTTGCCACCTGACTTTCCTTAGACTGAAAAAGATTCCCTATTAGAAAGACCAATATTTCAGGTCTCCAGCCCCATGGCACAGTTTTTTGCAGGCAATAAAGCACAGAAAGGGGGTGTTCACTTCCATACAATTTATTGGTGCTCATTTGGGGCTGGGTTATCCATGGGTGAGTAGTTAGGCAGAGCAAACATAAACAGCAGGTGGACCAGCATTTAATGAACATAAACCATTTTTGCCCCTCAGCACACGCTTTAATACCTCATAGAACTAATGCTTCATGGAAAACAGTTTGACAAACACTGGTTTTGTCATTACATGCGCAAACACATACATCCACACTTATACACACACACACACAAAACTCTAAATAGTACCAATGAAATGCCTAATATATGTAAGTCTAATGACATTTTAGGAACATGCAAATCCTTCTAGTACCAAATGCTAAATCACAAAGACAAGGTAGAAAGTTGGAATAAATGTGTGTCAGGCCTTAATAATAAATATTTGCTAGAATGGCTTAAAATATTCATACTCCTTGAGCCAGTAAGTCCAAAATCTGCCTTCAGGAAAAAATACAAAGCTCAAGTAAATATTTATGCCTCTCCAAGTTTTTATTTTTATTTTATTGCAGTGTTATTTATAATCCCCCCAAAAAAAAAACAAAAAACTAGGAGCAACATGAACATCCAACAATAGGGAAATCAAATAAACTGTGATATGTACATTTATTCCAGAGTATAATTCAGAGATTAAAAATTATGTTTCTTAAAAAATAAAATGTGGGAAGATTTTATGATATAATGTTTGATGAAAAAGCCAGCAGATTACAAAACTGTACAGACACTTTAATTTCAATGTATAAGATATATGCCCACAGAAAAAGGCTGAGCAGAAACACAGCAAAATATTAAAGCATGTACTTCTAAAGAATGAGATGTTGAATGAATGTTATTTTGTTCTTTATACATTCTAGTATCGACAAAATTTTCCACAAAGACACGTATTGTTTTTATTAGCGAGAAACAAAAATAAATTTCCCTTCCTCATGAAGTTGTCAATAACCATTTCCTGGAGAAGTCACTCTCTACCTTTTAATCTTACACCATATTGCTTCTCTGATGACATTTTCACAAAATTTAAATGGTAATTATAGACATGAGAGAAAAGAATGTTAAACAGAAGAATGTGACCTCCCCAAACAGCTCACTTTTAAAGGGAGTTTTGATAGTCATGACAACTCTGTGGTAACTTGACCATTTCGGAGGAGAAACTTTCCTGCAGAGCAGTGAAAGGCAATCCCAGTTTTCACCTCTTGGGATCTCTGGCTCCCTCTCACCTCCTTCAAGATGTCAATCAAGTTCCTGATGAACTCGGTAAAAGTGAATCTACAGCAGGCCATTATTAGTTTGCCTTGCCAGCTCTGGGAATGTTAGGCTCTCTGGGAATTAAAGGCAAGTGGTTGCTAGGCACTGCTGGTCTCAGATGTGTGACTTCATTAACTACACATTACACAAGGCTAGAAATCAAGCCCTGGAAAGGACAAATAAGCATCCACATCACAGTCTCTCTTCAGTCAGCATGAAAGGTTTTTGGGGTTTTTTTACCCCTAAACTGAGGGGGAGGGAAAAAAATGTCCTTGTAGCAATTTGGAGGAATACACATTTATAAATACAACAATTAGGAAATATGTTGAAGTCTTTCCCAGCTGCCACTATTTCTTCCATCCAACCCTCTCACAAACCACAATGCAATTGTTGTCTGATTTTATGTGTGTGTTTGAAATTAGGAGTTAAGAACAACTTATAAAAAAAGCTCATTTGCAGCTTCTCCAAATCCAAAAAAAAAAAATGTTCATTTTAAAAACTGCTTGTGGACAACATCGCATACAAGGTGGAACCCAGGAGACAGACAAGAGATGTGTGAACCATGGGTCACACTCACAGAATAGGAGAGACAACCAAAGTCCTCTTTTGGTCAAAGAACAGCACAAAAGTCTCATTTTTAAATGCATGTATCTCTCTGGCACCCACTTCCTCCACATCTTCCTTCATTATTTTTTTTTTTTTTTTTTTTTTTGGCAAATAACTGGTCTCATCAAAAGTGAGTAGAGAGGATCTGTTTCAAGAGGGTGACATAGGAAGACTGAACTCACCTCTTCCATGGAACATACCAAATTACACCTGTTAATAGAACAATTCCTCCTGAAGAACTGAGGGCTGACAGAACAGCTATGGAACAACCAAAGATAGTGAGAATACCAATGGAACAGCAAGAGAGATAGAGACAAAGTAATAAAGGGAACCCCCACCCTGATTTGCATCCAGTGCAAATCGCTAAGTTGTACACCTAAGACTAATGTTACATTGTGTGTAAACTGTACTCAAATCTTTAAAAAGTGAGTAATATAAACAGAAAGGAATTCCTCTGGGACCTCTACACAAAAGCTTCAAAACTAAGAGAGAGCCATGAAAAATCCATACAGAGAAGGAGAGTTCAGACAAATCATTCACTAATTTTTAAATAATTCAAAATGATTTAAAAATAAAAGTATAATATCCCTTTTAAGATGAAAAATTGAGCTGATGGTGCCCAAAAATTGAAAGAAAAGAAAAAAAGCTAGAAGCAGAAACTAAGCATAAAAATATCACACAAAATAAAACTAATTATAAAGATTACTGATAAGAAAGAGATAAAGTGATCTGATGTATAATCCGTGTTTGTAATGTAGAAAACAAAGCAAGTGGAACAGAAAAAATTCAAAAGTATCACAGAAGAAAACATTATTGAAATAAAAATTAAAACTGAAGATTGAAGTGACTCACCAGAAAGCAAGTGAGAAAAGTAGACAGTCACCAAAATTAAGATGTGTCCCTGGAAAATTTGATATAAAAATCTGATGCAAAATTAGCAACTTTAAGATACTATATTTAGGGAAAGTTATAAAATTACAAGGATTAAAAAACAAATCATAAAGGATTCAGGAAGAAAACGCAAGATACATATAAGCCTAAGCAAGGAAGTAGAAGAAAATGTGAATTTGCCAATTAGTTTCTTCACTTTCATGGTACTATCTAAAGTAGAAACATGGAATTAAATATCAACAAACAAAGGAATAAATGACTACTCTAACTTTAATTATTCTTTAGCTTTAGGGAGATATTTAAAGACCCAATCAATCTCTTGTGTCCTAGAGAAACATTCATCTGAAGCCTTTTGCTTCAGATAATTCAGCAATTCCTTTCTATCTAAGAGGATTGTACTTTTGTTAAATGTAATTAAAATTAAATTTAATGCTTCAAAACTGAATGTATAGCGTCATCCATTTATTTTTCTAAGATACCTTTAAAAATACATCTGTATATATGGAGACAGAGAGGTTTGAAATGATGTTATTAAATTTTGGTTATTTTTTGGTTGTGAAATTTGAGCACTTTTTTTTTTTTACTTTAATTTCTTCTTTATTCTTTGCAATACAGCTTGAATTTTTAAAGAGAATATTTTTAATGAAATAACAATTACATGTGGCACCTGGGTGGCTCAGTCAGTTAGACATCTGACACCAGATTTTGGCTCAGATCATGATCGCACACTTGTGAGATCAAGCCCTGCACTGAGCCCCATACTGAGCATAGACCCTGCTTGAGATTCTTTCTCTCTCTGCCTCTGCCCTTCCCCACTCACACATGTGCAAGCATGCTCACATTCTTTCTCTCTCTCTCAAAAAATATAGAAGAGAACAATTATGTATTAATAAACAAAGAAATAATAATAATTTGAAATGCTTTCTCTAGGAAAAATAAATAATTTACATGCATTTAATGTATCCAGCATGAGGGTCCCATCAATCTCTGCTGATAGGCGTCATGATCACAGGCAATAACTACATTGAGGACTCTATACAAAGAACATCACTCTAAGAATCACATCAGATGAAAGCACAGGAAATTCAGGTGTCAACTCTCTACACCTTTCAAAGCAAGGATTAAAAATATTTGCTGCATCAATGCTTTTTCTCTTGGCCCCTTTTAGTCATTCATTCATACAGTATTTTGAAGTACATTGGATCATTTTTCTTTCTTTAGCTATGTCTATTCAGAGAACTGAAACTGTCCTAGAAATAGCATACTTTGACATTAATCTATACTTACAACAAAAGAGAGCATAGGTTAAAAATCACAATGAATTGTAGGAGTTTATTTTTTTAAGTTTATTTATTTATTTTGAGAGAGAGAGTGAGCAGGGGAGACTCAGAGAGAGAGGAAAAGAGAGAGAATCCTAAGCAGGGTCCACACCTCCAGTGCAGAACCCAACACAGGGCTTGAAGTCATGAACCGTGAGTTAATGACCTGAGCTAAAACCAAGAGTTGGACACTTAACCAACTGAGCCACCCAGGTGCCCCTGTAGAAGTTGATTTTTGATGAATTCCACTATCTGTGGTTACAATTGTGGTACATCAAATAAGCATACATTTCTTAATCTTTTAGCAACATTTGTGGCCATAATTCTAGCTAATATGGGGAAAGCCTCCTAAATGAGCTTCCTGCTTTCCAAACCTGTTCTCTTCCCCAAACCCTATCCCCATTTATCGTCTACAGTGTATGCCATTCTAGAATGAGCTTTCTAAAAGTCAATTGTTTCTTTTACCTCCATTATTAAAATTCCGTAATAAATACCCATCATCTTTCCTATGAGATCCAAAGCCTATCATGTCATAGACAGTTCTGACTCCTGCCTCCCTTTATAAATAAATTTTAGAGAAGGGGGCATCTGGGTGGCTCAGTTGGTAAGCATCTGACTCTTGATTTCTGTTCAGGTCATGATCCCATGGTTAGTGAGATCAGGGCCCTGCATAGGGCTCTGTGCTGACAGTTCAGAGCCTGCCTGGGATTCTGTCTCTTCCTCTCTCTCTGTCCCTCCCCTGCTCTTACATGTACACACTCTCTTGCGTTCTCTCTCTCTCTCTCTCTCTCTCTCTCTCTCTCTCTCAAAATAAGCAAACAAACAAAAATAAATAAATAAATTTTAGAGGTGAATAATGTCTCCAAGTTTTCTTGACGAAGGATTTTTCCTATTCAGAGGACCAGAATTTCCCCACCTTTTACTCAATCCAGCCCAGTGGAGACAGAAATCTGATTAATAAATCTTGGAAGAACAAACTGGAATGGGCACAGTGAGCCTCACCCTTCTTTCTCTAGACAGTAAGATATACATGGAAAGCATGATTTCTGCTCCTCCTCCAAGTCTCTGTCTGCCCTGGTCCTTAGCTTCTTTGATTGGGCCAGGAAATCTAATATGTCTGGGCTTCAATTACTGAGCTCATTTGGCTACTAAACCTAAAGCCACTTGCTCAACCCAGCTCTGTCAGTTAAAAAAAAAAAAAAAAAAAATATATATATATATATATATATATACACACACACACACACACACACACACACACACACATATATTATGCCTCTATTTGCTACTTTTCTTTCCTTTTATTTCTCAACTTTTTCACAATCCTGGCTGGGGAGAAGGGTGCTACTTACTGAATGTGTCCCCAAAGGCCCAATGAAGTTTGCCTTTCACTGAGGATTTATGCTTTGCCCAATACTGTATAGGTGGGTGCTGTAGCAGGGGTTATACCATTTAGTCATAACAGTCCCCACCTCTCCACAGCCTCTGCCATTTGGCCTATGGCTCCCCAACCCCCTAACCTCCCACATCCTCAAGCTCCACATTGTAGGTAATGGAAGAGCTCCTCATCTGATTTGTAAAATAATAGTAAGAAGGATATCTCAGGATAACCAAGAGACAGAACTGATAAAGTGTTTCATATATGGTAACTTTCCTATGAAAAGTAAAGTTCAAACAATATTTGGTTATCATATATACCCTCTTGAACTTTCTGCCCACTTAAGGAAAATGGTTCTGAGCCCTGAGGCTGATGTTTCTAGCTTGCTGATTAAGGATTAGATGATAAGGAGATTTCCTGACTAGTTAAACTATCTCTGGGGAATTTTTAATACAGAGTTCCTGCTTGGGAACAAAAAAGCATATTAAATCTTTTGTTATTTTCCCTGGTGTATGATTTTTGCCTTGGTAAAAATGAATTATATACTCCACCATGATAAAATACCTCTAGACCTTGACCTATGGACAGATAACATTATATGTTTCTTTTGAACAGTTTTTGCAAAGGACCTAATCTCTCCTGAAGCAAATTAGAGAAACATACTTATCAAAAGTACGGCAGTGGGATTCCTAAAAAAAGAATTTCATGGCTAGGATGAGCACTGGGTATTATATGTAAGTGATGAATCACTGGGTTCTACTCCTGAAGCCAATACTACACTTCAAGTTAACTAACTCGAATTTAAATTAAAAAATAATAATAAAATAAGATTAAATTAAATTAAATTAAAATTAAAAATAAATGAATTTCATAAAAGAATTTACTTATTATTTGTATCCCCTAAAGTACATTTGGAGGCATTATAGGAAAGGGAGAAGTTGTGTTGGTCTGCCTTGTTTAAGAATAATTTCCTTATTTCATTATTATCCTTTGTTCCCATAAAATAAATGTGATTGCATCATTACATTGTCAGTGCCTGAAGTTTCAGTCCACAGTGGGAGTTCTCCAAAATCTCATATAACACCATATTGCTGTCTTTTCTGATTCTGAGTCCTATTTTTTTTTTCTGTTCTGTTTGATATAGAATTGGAGACAAAAATGACTCCTATTAGCTCTTGGAAACAAATGTCATTAATTAATGTATCTACAGAGCAATAAACAGATGCAAGTAAAAATAAAGTTAAATTTTTTTGTATATTTCATTTTTTAGGCATTATTGAGTATAAATATAAATGATGAATAAATAAAAAAGGAATGAGGAAAACTACATATGCATACTTTAAAATAACATATTAAAATTTTTATTGACATTCTAAAACTTTTAGACATGTGCCAGTTTTTAAAATTTTTGTAAAAACTCCAAATAAAAGACCTATATTTAACGACCCTATTAGAGTGTATCACAAACTTGAAATGTAGTATTCATATTTCATTAATTTTTTTAAAAACATTAGAGAGGAAATTGATAGGTATAGCAGTCAGCTAAATAGCTTCTAATTTGTAATAAATGAGACCAACCTCTTGCAAGGAAATACAGCTTCAAAATCAAATCAATATCCCATTTTAGCTAATTTTTTCTCCTTTAAAAATGAAATTAGTAGTGTCAGCCTGCATGCCAATATTTCAACTTAATCTGAAAGTGCTACTTTCTGAAAGTAGAATGTTTGTCAGTAGCGCCAAAATGGACCGGGAACTTGCTATCAGGTTAGCCATCAAGCCATCAAGTCTTTTATTTCTTCCAGAAGAAATTATACCTCTCTAGTGAGAATACAATTTATTAACTAGCATCTAACAGAAGTAATCAGATACACCTTTCTTAGTCTCAGTCAAATTACTGAGAAGTTAAATATAAATCCTAAATTGAGTATTTAGTCATACAGCCACAACCGTTGCATTTGCAAAAATGGGCTTCTAGGCTAGACAAAAACAATAAATATGAAACATAACCAAACTCATTACCTAAGTCACCTCAATCAATGGCCAGGACTGCGGTGGCAAGCCACAATGGCAGAACTATCAGCCTCTCAATATGGCTGAATAAGCATCAAATAGACCACATCCCAACCTAAGCAAATCCATGACATTTAGATCAGAGCGACACTCAATGGCTGTGTAAAAAGTGTTGGAAGATGATTATGCCAACACTTAACCTGTTTGGTATGAACTAGAATTTGCATAAAACTATGCATGATATTGTGTTGCAAATAACACATCTACACTACACGATGAATCTAAATTTCTCAGGTTGGACTGAAAAGCTTGAGGTTACTTTTCCCTCTTGTTATTGATCTAATGTCAACCTCTCTGAGTTTATTTCCTGCCAAAATGTGGCCAAATATTGGGCAGGTTAGGAAGCTGATGTTTTTTAAACACTGGGCTTCATTGAGAAAGAGTTCCATCAAAAATCACAAGTAACTGTTCATAATGTCTCATGACACTAGAGAAATAATATTCACTGAAATTAAAGGGAGCCCGTCTGAATTTGGTAATAGAAAATGGTTTTAAATGGATCCTCTATAAACCCTTGAATGTTTCTGAGTAGGAAATACTCCATAAAAAATACCAAAAGTTAAAAAATAATAATTTACTGTTACAAGAAATGAATTATTTTACTTGTCTTATAGGCAGTGAACTTATGCTCAGCTTTTTACTCTTGTTGATCTGGAAAGAAAAGAACTTGACTGATCTGTTCTTACTCTTGACTCTTCCTGCCTTCATTTTCTAGTTTGAATAAGAACCTCTTCTGCTGAAGTGTTTAATACACATATTTGTATTTTTATGATGTGCCATTGAAACATTTTCATTCACCCATTTGCTTACTCTAAAAACAATTTTTGTTATTGGGCACCTGGTCATTGTCAGGCAATGCCTTGTTATCTAGAAGTTGTGTTTTAGAAAATGCCACCTGATCAGGGCCAGTACCTACTTTGTGGGTGCAGTATAAATTGAAAAATGTGAGGTTTCTTGTCAAAAGTGATTAAGAATTTTAAGAGCACTACCCAAAGGCAGGGCAACTACACAGACTGCAAACCCGTGACACATCCCCACATGTAATTTTTAGCACTGAGCCTTCTTTACTCTTTTCCAGTATGAAAAAATATCATGATTGATGTGCATTTAGAATGCTTCAGAAATTGTGGAAAAAGCAGATGGGGAAACCAAACCTTCACTGGAAGTATGTGTATTGGTACTTTTTACACATTTCTTTATTTATTGAATTCAGAAGCACAAATTGCCAGGAAGGACCGGTAATGTGTTTGCATAATGTTGTTATCAAATACTTCATTTTTCTGCTTACAGAACTGAATACTTACTTCAGAGACTAAGAAGCACAAGATGTAGCCTCTGTAATTTGATTCTAAATCCCATTCCACATTAAGAATAATACCTGCCTGGGTGGCTCAGTCGGTTAAACGTCCGACTCTTGATTTAGGCTCAGGTCATGATCTCACAGTTCATGGGTTCGAGCCTGCCTCTCTCTCCCTTTCTAAATAAATAAATAAATAAATAAATAAATAAATAAAACTTAAAAAAAGAAGAATACGTTTTTCTGATATGGATAAATAGCTAATTAAACAGCCTGTCTACAAGACCTGTAGTGTCAAGTACACAGGTACTGCCAACTGTAAGCACAGCAGAGGAAGACCTTTACCTCTGGAAAACACATCATAGCCAGAATAAGGTTAATACAAACTCAGGGAGCCTGGGTGTCTTAGTCAGTTAAGCATCAACTTCAGCTCAGGTCATGATCTCACAGTTCCTGCGTTTGAGCCCCACATCAGGCTCTGTGTTGACAGCTCAGAGCCTGGAGCTTGCTTCAGAGTCTGGTCTCCCTCTCTCTCTCTCTCTCTCTCTGCCCCCCAACTCAAAAATAAATAAAATGTTAAAAAAAAAGATTAATATAAACTGGATTTGATTAGTTCGACAATATTTAATTGAGCACCTCCAGTGTATCAGGTACTCTTCCAGGGGGGTCAGGTTGTACAGCTTTGACCAAAGCAGACAAGTCTTTGTCTTCATGGAGCTCAGGTTACAATAATTGTTGCATAAAAAATAATCCAAAAGTTGACACCCATGTGTGAATATGTACCCTTTCTTTACAACGTATTTTAAAAGAATTTCCTCTTCTCAGGCAAATATCTTTAGTTCCTGTTTGTTTATTTACTTATTCATTCTCCCCAAATTCACCAAATTAAGATCCAGGCCCTATGCTAGGATTTAGAATTGAGGCTATAATTACATAGTTTCAGTTGTAAATTATGTGATTATTATAAGAAAAGTAACTTTGCAACTGGGCTTCTCTCACTATTTTCCATTATCTATGCCTTCTAAAAACTTAATTGTCCTATCCAGAGATTTCAAATATATAGCATCTAGAACACCATTCTTCTCTTTTTGCTCAAGACAAAAATCACTATGAATCTGGGCGTTTTCCGACTGAATTTAAACATAGCCTCAAAGTTCTGCAAAGGTTAACCCCTCAGCTTTCCACAATCAATCCTATAATTGTCCAATGAGGTGAAATCTATTTGCCATTGTTGGTTGAACCAAAACTTCAAAACCCACAGTTGATTTCTGAGTTGCCTGGGTGGCTCAGTTGGTAAGTGTCTAACTCTTGATTTCAGTTCAGGTCATGATTTCATGGTTCATGAGTTTGGGCCCCACATTGGCTCTCAATGTTGTCAGTGTGGAGCCCGCTTCAGATCCTCTATCTCCCTCTCTTTGCTCCTCCCCTGCTCATGCTCTCTCTCTCTCTCTCTTTCAAAAATAGATGATAGATAGATAGATAGATAGATAGATAGATAAGAGTGCCTGGGTGGCTCAGTCGGTTAAGCATCCGACTTCAGCTCAGATCATGATCTCAGGATTTGAGCCCCGCGTTGGGCTCTGTGCTGACAGCTCAGAGCCTGGAGGCTGCTTCAGATTCTGTGTCTCCCTCTCTCTGCCCCTCCCCCACTCATGCTCTGTCTCTCTCTGTCTCTCAAAAAAAAAATTTTTTTTAACGTTTATTCATTTTTTTTAGAGCCAGAGAGAGACAGAGCATGAGCCAGGGAGGGGCAGAGAGAGAGGGAGACACAGAATCTGAAGCAAGATCTAGGATCTGAGCTGTCAGTACAGAGCCCAGCGCAGGGCTCGAACTCACAAACTATGAGATCATGACCTGAGCCAGAGTTGGATGCTTAACCGACTGAGCCACCCAGGAGCCCTGAAAAAAATTTTTAAGTAAATAAATAAATAAATAAAAACATTAAAAAAAAACCCACAGTTGATTTCTGAATGGTAGGCACAATATTTAGGAAGAATGGCAAATCTACCAATAAGTTGTATTGCTGAAGGTAAGCTAACCACCATAAGTAACAATTCCAAAATCTCTGGCTGAACACTGTAAAAATTAATTTTTTACTCACTTTACAATTCTAAGCAGAATGTCAAAGTGGCCATGGCTCTAGTCTATGCAGCAATTCAAAGAACAAGTTTTGTTTTTGCTTTTCCAATCTAATGTCTCTATTATTCCCTGCAGCCTTGAAATCTTCCACTGAATCCTCCTTCAAGGCTGTGTGAATGGATAAAGGATGTGAAGGATGATAAGAGAGCTTTGTGTCAGGCCTCTACTGGGCATATTTTATTTTTGCCCACATCTTTGGTCAGAACTCAATCATATGACTATGCTTCCCAACTGAAAGGGAGACTGGAAAGTATAGTCTATCTATGTGCCTAAGAGAGATATAAAATGAGGTTTGGAGAATATATAGCATATCTCTACCACATCAGCCTCAAGCAGGATGAAATGGTAATGCATTTTATAAATGTGAACTTAATTTACCAGCAATAAATAATTCTCACCTTGTAGCACTCAGCTACTTAATAATACTTTAAACTTGTTAATGACCGGTACTTCTAAATTCTGCTAAATCTGTTAAGACACTCCATTGTCATGAAAATACTATTATTACTTGGACCAATAGTTACTGTTAGAAAATTTTTGTTTGCAATTTTATTACAGTTATGATATTTTTGTGGTCTGTTTTTTAAATTTTTTCTGTATGAGCCCATTGAACTTTGCCGTCCTATGTAAACGCTGGTCCAAATTCGAAGAAAGCTGTGTCCTTTCTAGGTCAATCTGGGTTTTCAAATTCAATGGAGTTCTAGGAATCTGGCTTGATATTCTTTATCTGGGGCTAGTTAGGCCTGTCAACCTGTAACTGACTACTTGAAGCTTCCAAAATATTATTCCCCAATTTTCTCAAAATTGGAATCTGAGAAATGATAGAGTATATTGATGCACATTTTGAAATCCACAGACCACATTTGGCCCTTTTAACTTTTTGGTGGAGCTCAGAAATGGGGCTTGGAGAGGGCCAAATTCTACTATTTTTCAGCCTTTAGAAATGACTTGTTAATCAATATTTTGCAGCTCTATTCCTTGGGTCTGGCTATTAGGGAAGAATATGTTGATTGAAATTACTGGGCAAGCAATGTAAGAAACGATCTGCTCAGTGTGGAATATAGGAGAAAAAAAACAGCAGGTGGCAATGTGTATGTGACAGGCTGTTTTCTAAATAAATAAAACATAAAATACTTCTATGGCCATTGGCAAGAGGAAGAAAAGTGGCTGATGAAAATCATATGTTCCAACATAAGAGGCCTGGGGAATAATATTTTTTAGATTAAAAACACTGCTGATTTTTTCCCATTTGCAATGGGAAAATCTTGGTTTGAAGAATACAATATCAAGAGTCCTGATATGATACAACACATTTTCAGTTAAGTGGTTTAGAAAGCTGGTAAGGAGGCAAAATACAGCAATTTCAAAAATAAATTTTAATTCATTTAAAGTGTTGAGAAGTCTCAACACTTCTTCATGATAGCATTTTAATGTAGTTCCTGAAATTTAATTCAAAAGAGAAACTCTTTATTCACAGAGAAATAATAAAAGAAATAGTACATATATTTTTACAGATACTGAATTTCCTGATTAAATACATAATCAATAAAATTTGTTTTATTTGTTTCAAAGGATAATTTTTCCTGAGTTGACATTCAAGCAAAGCAGTGAGCTTACAACTGATCCAACCCAATGCCTTCATCATAAAGGCAAGAAAACAGATAACTGGAAGAGTTAAATATTTGCTCAAAGTCACAAAATGAACTTCTACAACTGAAACTAGAAGGTAAGTCTACACCACGTGAATCCATAGTTCTTACTACTGAAAATAATAAGCTCAGGATGTTTGGGTGGTTCAATCAGTTAAGCATCTGACTTCAGCTCAGGTCATGACCTCATGGTTCGTGAGTTCAAACCGGGCACCGGGCTCTCTGCTGTCAGCACAGAGCCCACTTCAGATCCTCTGTCTCCTCTCTCTGTGCCCCTCCCCTACTTGCTCTGTGTCTCTCTCAAAATAAATAAACTTTTAAAAAATCTTTAAAAAAAGAAGAAAGCAAATAATAAGCTCAGGTGAGATTTTTTTTAAGTATTGATTTGTGTCTATAGCCAGCAGGTGATGGCAACTAATTACAATTTTTACATATTCTAATTTGTACATAATTAACACTAAATTACATTTTAGGTATGAACTGTAATTCCAGATATACAAAATAAAATGAATACCAACTCATTAAATCTTTGCCCCTATTGTTTTAAGTATAATTACCTAATACCTATGCAAATATGGAATAGATCATTTTAACACACACAAAAAAATGTGAGGATCCTAATAGTTAATATTAAAGACTGGGATAGGTCATCCACTGTTCAAAATTCAGAGACATGAATCTAAGAGGCTTGCATGATGGAATGTAGTCAATTTAAATAGTTACAAGCTATAATAAGGGTTAGAGGAGAAAAATTAATATAATAGTTACTAAAATTAGGGAAACTAATGTTAGTCTTATAAACTAAATCACTTCTGTAGCACAGATATAAATTATTAGCCAGGTACACAACACATTTACAGGGATGGGATTAAATTCTTCAAAATGCAATAATAGAACAGAATTCCTCTGAAGTAGTAGCAACTAATGAGAAATGGAAAGAACTGAAAATGTACCTTGCAGCAAATCTGTATGGCACTCAAATCCAATATCTTTGTTTATAAAAAACATGTTCCTTACCCTTGAGGGCAAATTCTTTAAGGAGTTCATGGTCTATTTGGGGAGACAAATGTGTTTGAAATATTAAGTAACACTTCTCACTTTTCCAGTATTTCTGACTCACTCCTCCATTTGTGCAATAATCTGATCTTGCAGTATATAATCTTCAAGGAAAACTGGTTTACTGTAGAAAATATAAATATTTTTAAGTTTCAAAAGCCTAACTTCTGACAGGACTCAGGGCAAAGGAGAAACCCAATGAATTAGACCTGAATTTACTGTCCCAAAGACAGAAGAAAAACATCCCCGGATTGAAAGAGAAGAAATTAAACAGGAAAGGAAGAAGTAGTTAGTTATAAGAGATGATACGTTTGTAGAGCCTAAGACAGTGTAACCAGGCCTCAGGGAATCCTGTTGAAAGAAGAATTAGTACTCAGAGGCCACCTTGCCTCCAGTGGAGTTCCAATTTAAGTCATCTTATTCTGTAATATATGTGGTAACCTCAAAGAGCAGCTGCATGCCATTGTGATGGTTATGGACTCCACAATTCTAGGGGATTACTATTCACATAGATACTGACATGAATGGAACCCTCTGAAGTAGTGTCACCATATACAACAACCCGAGAAGCCTTTTGGAGCCAAGGTAGCCCTTGAAGACTTCCCAGTCCTTATCCATGGTACATCACCTATGCTGAGAAGTCACGTTATCTATCCTTCTTGCTAGTATCTAGTGACCTTCTTCGATTGCTGTCAGCACTTCAACCACTGACCATAAAATAGGCTGCACATGCCCTAAATATTTACTTAGTCCACCAAACAACCTACCCTCCATTCAATATTCAACTGAATATTGAATTCAAAATTCAACTACAAAATGCTATAATACCATTATAGACAGAAGAACAAAAGCTTGAAATGCCTGTATTGGTGGTGAAGGATCGGGAAGATTTTTAAGAACTGTCATCTAAGTTGAGTTTTAAAAGTTGAGGAAGTTTTGCAGCTTGCTGATAGTTTACTATAACAACAAAAATAACAATTTTTATGTTCTTTTAAGTGACAATCGTTCTAAATGCTTTGGAAAAGAATAGTATGGGATAGTGATATACCATTTAAAATAAGAATATACACATTGAGGAGCTCCTGGGTGGCTCAGTCGGTTGAGCGTCCAACTTCGGCTCAGGTCATGATCTTGGCTGTCCGTGAGTTCGAGCCCCGCGTCGGGCTCTGTGCTGACAGCTCAGAGCCTGGAACCTGTTTCAGATTCTGTGTCTCCCTCTCTCTCTGCCCCTCCCCTACTCATGCTCTGTCTCTCTCTCTGTCAATAATAAACATTAAAAAAAATTAAAAAAAAAAAGAATATACATATTGATTAAAAATGAAGTCTTTGGGATCAGGCTGCCTAAATTTGTATCCCTGGTATCCACTTATTAATAGCTCTGGAATCTTGGGCAAATTTCTTACCTTCTATGTGCTTCAGTTTCCTCATCTATAAAAAGTAATGGCATGGGAGATATAAAAAAACATGCAAATCAAACTTCTAGTGATGAAAACTACTATATCTGAGGTAAAAAATACACTAGATGGAACAAACAATGATTTGGACATTACAGAAGAAAAGATTAGTAAAATTGAAGGCATAGCACTAGAAACCATCAAAAATGAATCAGCAAAACAAAAACAAAAACAAATGAAGAGAACATCAGTGAACTATGAGACAGCCTATGAAGTGTATGATGTAATTGTAAGTAGAGTCCTTAAAGAAGAGTGGAGACAGAAGCAATCAGTATTTGAACCAATGACTGAAAAATGTCCAAATTTGACTTAAAAATATATTTATAAGCTTATAGATCCAAGGATCTCTATTAACCCCCAAAACAAGAAACAAATAAACAAAAAATACTATCGAGGCACATCAAAATCAAATTGCTTAAAATAATGATAAAGACAAAATTTTAAAAGCAGTCAGAGAAAAAAGACACAGCACACACAGAGGAACAAAGATGAGAATGACTGCAAGTTTCTCATTAGAAAAAATACAAGTTGGAAGACAGTGGAGTGCTGCCTTTAAAGTACTGTCATACTAAAACAAAAATATCTTTAAAACTGAAGGGGAAGTTAATGTTTCTTTCTCAGATCAGAAACAGGCAAGCATGACCACTCTCACTAGTTCTATTGAAATTTGTCTTAGAGGTGCTAGGACGTGTGGTAAGACAAGAAAAGTAAATAAATGGCATACAGATTAAAAAGTAATAAGTAAACTATCTTTATTTGCAGATGACACAATGACCATGTAGAAAATTCTATGGAATCTAACAGAAAGCTACTAGGACTAATTGGTGAGTTTTGCAAAATTGAAGGATACAAGAAAAATACATCAATATCAATTATATTTTTATATACTAGCAAAGAGCAATCAGATATTAAATTTTAATGCCATTTGCAATAACCTAAAAAATAAGAAATGCTTAGAAATAAATCTGTCAAAAAATATGTAAGACCTATACACCGAAAACTAGAAAGTATTGCTGAGGGAAATTAAGAAGACCTAAACAAATGGGAGGATTTACCATGTTCATGGAACAAAAGATTCAACACTGATAAGATGTCAATTCTCTCCAAATGGATCTACAGTTTCAATGTAATCCTAATCAAAAGTATAGCATGCCTACTTATGAAGATCAATAAACTGATTCTAAAGTTCATGTGCAAATGAAAAGGACCAAAATAGCTAAAACAACTTTACATAAGAAAAACAAAGTTTGAAGACTTAGATTTGGGAGTTTCAAAAGTTGTATAAAGCCACGGTAATTAAGACAGGGTAGCACTAGTGGCAAAACAATAAACTATGCTCAATACTTCACCCCACATATAAAAATTAACTCAAAATTATTACAAACTTAAATGTAAAACCTAAGTTTAAAAACTTCTAAAAAAAACCATAGGAGATAGTATTTGTGACCTTGACCTAAGCAAAAAGTTCTAAGATATAACACTAGTGGCATAACCCATATTTTTTTTAACTGATGAACTAGACTTCATAAAAATTAAAATGTCTCCTCTTTGAAAGACACTGTAAAGATAATGAAAACATACCATAGGTTGAGAAAAAACTTGCATACAGAAAATATTTGCTAATCATATGGGATTAAGGACTTGTATCTAGAATATATATGACTTCCAAAACTAAATACAAAAACAATTTGAATTAATTAATTAAAGCAATAGTTTGAACAGACACTTCACCAAGGAAGAGATACAGATGGCAAAAAAGAACATGAAAAGATGGTCAGTATCATATGTCATTGGAAAAATGCAAATTAAAGACACAATGAGCTACCACTACATACCTATTAAAATTATCAAAACTAGGGGCGCCTGGGTGGCGCAGTCGGTTAAGCGTCCGACTTCAGCCAGGTCACGATCTCGCGGTCCGTGAGTTCGAGCCCCGCGTCAGGCTCTGGGCTGATGGCTCGGAGCCTGGAGCCTGTTTCCGATTCTGTGTCTCCCTCTCTCTCTGCCCCTCCCCCGTTCATGCTCTGTCTCTCTCTGTCCCAAAAATAAAAAAATAAAAAACGTTGAAAAAAAAAATTAAAAAAATAAATAAATAAATAAAATTATCAAAACTAAAACACTGAACATATCAAAGGTTGGCAAGATGTGGTGCTACTAGAACTCTCATACACTGTTGTTGGGAATGTAAAATGGTAGAGTCACTTCGAAAAACAGTTTGGCAGTCTCTTAAAAAATTAAATACCCACCTATCATATGACTCACCCATCCTACTCCTTAGCGTTTACCAAAGAAAATGAAAGAAGACATCCATAGAAAGACCTGAGCATAATTGTTCATGGAAGATTTATTTGTAGGAGTTAAAAGCTAGAACCAACCCAAACATCCCTAAATAAGTGAATGGATGAACAAATTGTAGTACATCTATTCAGTGGACTACTACACAGCAGGAAGAAGATGTGAACCACTGATACATGCAGCAACAGGGATGAAATGCAAAATAATTATGCTGAGTAAAACCCAGATTAAAAAGAATATACAGTGTATGACTCCATTTACATATAGTTTTTGAAAATAGTAGCTAATTTGTAGTTCAAGAAAACAGAGTAGTCGTTGGGTATAGGCTGGGGAAGGCAAAAGGGAGGAAATTCCAAAGGGCATTAGGAGACGTTTAGTTTTGTTTTTTTTTTTTTAACGTTTATTTATTTTTGAGACAGAGAGAGACAGAGCATGAACGGGGGAGGGTCAGAGAGAGAGGGAGACACAGAATCTGAAACAGGCTCCAGGCTCTGAGCGGTCAGCACAGAGCCCGACGCGGGGGCTCGAACTCACGGAGTGTGAGATCGTGACCTGAGCTGAAGTTGGCCGCTTAACCGACTGAGCCACCCAGGCGCCCCTGGAGACATTTAGCAGTAACAGATGTGTTCATCATCTTTACTGTGGTGATGGTTTCACTGTTTATACCTAGGTCAAAACTTATCAAATTATGTATTTTAAATATGTGGTGTTTACTGTGTGCCAACTATGCTTCAGTGAAGCAGTTTAAGGAGATAAGAATTTATAGCACCACCAAGACGACGGTGGAAAGGCACAGTAGAGACAGATTTCTGCTTCCCAGGGAACACAAGAATTTTTCATAAATTCATAAAGTAGAAGCCCTCAATCACTCTCTGCATACATGACAACTATGTAAGGAGACACACAAATACACGTATTTTCTTTTTCAATCACCTAGCTGCCAGAAAGGTAATATAATGCCAGGATAAGCATATTGAACCTTCATTAAATACAAAGACGTATTCTTTTTTCTCATGGTAGCTCACTGAAAATTAAACACATGCTACTGGATGTGGCCTGTCATTCATCCTGCTGCTATTGTGGGAGTTCTCAGGCAGCTGAGGCCACAGAGGGCAAAGATGCCAACAATTTACATATCATATTAAGCATGTGATGACAGAATTGCCAGGCAACTTTAATTTTCAGCCAAAGGTGCAGAATAGAAAAGGAAAGTGCACTTAATGTGTTTCATGGGGACATATACATGACAGAACATTCCAGAAATTCCGTTGTTTAAAATAAATATATAATCTGGATAAAGTCTCAAAAAACTGCAATGGTGTTGCCTCTGGGAAATAGAAACAAGACAATAAAAGAAAGGCTTATGTTTGGGAATGGCTTTTTATATGCTTGGAAGTTGATGTCATGCGCACAGCATACATTTTCAAGAGAAAAATAAATAATAAAAATATTTAAATGAAGCACAGCTCTGCCACCAAGATTGTTGTCTCTGGGTCAATGCCAGGGAATGGGTCTGGCACTGGAGCTCCCCTCTTCAGGTCAAAATAGCTCTCTCTCTCTCTCTCTCTCTTTAATCTTAATTTAAGTTTAAATTTTTATTATTTTTTAATTTACTGCTGCATCTACAAATTCTATTTGACATATTAAGATGTTGTACCACTTGGAAAGATAATTGGGGAATGGTGGCTGGTAACCTTCTAATTACAAATGGGGGTGAGATCTAAATTATTAATATTCAGTGTCTAAATTATAATATTCAGCCAGGGTCACACTGGCTATAATAGTTGTGGAAACAAAGGTTAATCCAATAGATTGTTTTTTCATCTGTAACTTCAGGGCTGGCTTTATCCTTGTGTGTGGTTATAGCTAATTTACATTCACTTGGCATCTTTTGAAAATGTTCACTATATACTGCATTAATGTCAACTGTTTTCCATATAGAAAGAAAATGTTAACTGTTACCATCTTCAGACATGTCACTGAAAGATATTTTTCTCTATCATTTAGTAACTTTGCATTCTATTAGAAAAGTTTCCAAAATGTTAGCAGGCATCCATTATCAGGTCAAATACCTTTTACTTTCAATTGTTCATATGTATAAGTGAAGAATGGTATAAATATTCTTTGTTCTATTTTCTTCTTGACAAATTCTACTGGATAAAAAACTGCTAATATTTAAGAAAACCTAATTAGAGATTTTATACATGTATAAGCACTCATAAGAAAAGCAGCATCTGTCTTTAGCCACTTTTTTAAAAAAGGAAAGAAAGAAAAAAGAAATTAAAAGAACATAAGAGACATATGTTAAGTTATTCTTTACAAATCTGCATAAACCCAGGTTATACATAATAATGGTATAATCTCCTTTACGGTTCCTGTTAACTCTTTTTAACAATAATATATTTTCAGCAATGTGTTGCTTTTGTTTACTACATCATCAAAGGGACCTGGGTATACAAATCAAATTGGTCAATGGCTAAAGTTCAAAGAGCAATTATTGGGCCAAATCTATTACCAATTATTCTCAAATATACCTGGCTTCAAAACCAGACTTCATCACTGACTAACTCTGAAAATTTGAACAACAAACATAAGATCTATGGCATAAGCATCTATGATACTCACTTCTCTCATCTATAAAATGGGACAGTAACCTAGGCTTATTGTAAATTTTAAACTAGACTATTTATAGAAGATGCTTGGTATATGGTAGGTATTCAATTCATGTTCTTACCTTACCCTTCAGAATTATAAGCAGCAGACCCAACTCAGCCAGTATTCTAAAAAGGAAAAAAAAAAATTGAAACATTTTCTGCTACTGATTCAATCTTAACAAATGTGTTTGGTTTAATGGGTCAATACTAGATCACACACATATGTTTATACAGTTTATGCATTCAGTAACTAGGTCTTATGCATTCTATTACTGGAAACATAGTTTCAGAACATCATTCTCATAAATATATGTATATTTATTTATATAAAAACTTTGTGGGAAGTAGTTCCATATCAGCTACATAATATGATTTTGTGTATGTTTGAAAATAGTTTTTAAGTTATATGTTATTATTTAAATACCAAAAGACTTTCTAAGACCTAGAAAACCATTCACAATCATTTGAGCATACTGAGACAGTAAAGGAGTAATTTCACAGAGTTAGGTTGAGAAGTCGCACCCTGGCTACCCAGAGATTTTAGCACCTTGGTTAAAAAAAAAAAAACAAGACCCAAAGTGATTAACTGGTAACCTGAAAATATCCTTTATAAAGATATTCTCCAACCAACTCTACAAAAACATACCCCATAATGAAAACATACTTTATAAATATTCTATACACAAAAAAAAGCACGGATACTCATCAATCTTAAACAACCACAATTACACCGTTCTTAATTCAACAAACTTTTATTGGTGCCTGTTAGGTACCTAGCTTTGGAGACCCACTCCAAAGAATCCACTTTCAAAGAACCCACTTTCTAGTGGCTAAAGCTGTTACGCATGTAAACAGGTCATTGTGGTAGCAGGCAACTTATGTTGTGATGAGGCAGACACTAGACTGGTATAAGAGGGGCACCTGGCCCTAAGTCTAGGCATGAGGAAGTCTTTTTCTTTTTAAGTTTTTAATTTTAATTCCAGTAGAGCTAGCATACAGTGTTATATTAGCTTCAGGTGTATAATACAGTGATTCAACAATTCCATACATCACCCAATACTCATCACAACAAGTGCTCTCCTTAATCCACATCACCTATTTCACCCACCCCCACACCCACCCCCCCTCTCATTAGCATCAGTTTGTTCTCTATAATTAAGGGTCTGTTTCTTGCTTTGTTTCTCTTTTTTCCCCCTTTGTTTGTTTTTTAATTTCTTAAATTCCACATATGAGTGAAATCATATGGTATCTGTCGTTCTCTTATTTTGCCTAGCATTATACTCTCTAGCTTCACCTCACACCTGTCAAAACGGCTAAAATAAAAAACACAAGAAACAACAAGTGTTGGTGAGGATATGGAGAAAAAGGAACCCTCATGCACTGTTGGTGGGAATGAAAACTGGTGCAGCCTCTGTGGAAAATAGTATGGAGGCTCTTCAAAAAATTAAAAATAGAACTACCCTGCCATCCAGGAATCACACTACTGGGTATTTGCCCCCAAAATACAAAAACACTAATTCAAAGGGATACATGCACCCCTATGTTTATTGCAGCATTATTTTCAATAAGCATGAGGAAGTCTTTAGGGACAAGATAGTGCCTTAAGTGTGTCCTAAAGGATGAGAAGTTAGCTAAGCCCAGATGCAAGTAAAGAGTCATCTAGGCAGACACCCCAGAACCCTATCTAAATAAAGAGCGGGGTTCTGGATGAAATGCAAGTGAACTATTTGAAAATCTGCCTTGTTGATATTAGTAAGGAAGCATTAAAATGAAGCACAATTTCTTCAGTCTGACAAACTATTCCCTTACCATCTTGAAAGTGTAAATATGAGCTGCTGTAATCCTGACTGAAAATGTCACCACAATGCAATTCAATCTTTATTAATCCAAAATTGTCAGGTAGCATATTTCAGGAAGCTGTATAAACAACCACCAACAACCAATTTGGCAAGCAAAATTAGAAGATTTACTTCATGAAGAGAAAGCTTGGCATGTGTTAACTAAAGGAAGAGTATGCATCCAAATGAACTCATTAACAAGAATCTAGCAGCTGGCAGATTACCACTATGAAATGAAGGGCCTATTGAAATGTAAACCACAAGAGAAAAGAGTTGGACAAGTGGTAAAAGGCACAAGAATATTTCCCCAAAATATTCCAAAATACATCAATTGGCATTGCTTGATTTAAAAAGAATTATACTTCCCTCAATACAGGAAGTTCCCATATTAAAAGAGAGGTCCAGTTTTATACTTCCTGCTTTTTACATTCACTAAATTGGACTTTATGTATTTAGGGTCTAGATGTTTTTAGACTCAGAGCATCAACCATTGTAAGTGACCAAATCAATCCAAGTGTTTTAAAAACCCATAGGCATAGATATCCTGTTCATTAGAGAAAGAATGTTATCAGGATAAAATCTGAGGTTTTCTCACATCTCTAAATCACCATTGGCACTTACTACCAAATTTCAACCTCAAAACAAATATATGTCAGTGTGTGGTACTCCCAGTTATCAGTGAATACTGAAGATTCCCCTTTACCTAAAAATCACACTCTTTAAATGCTCCCTTTCTGTTAGATGACTAGATCAATAAAGAGATCCTGCAGTCACCTCATTATATTATATAATGCATATTCTGAGCATGTCCAATTTATATATTTTTCTTCAATATAAGTATTCATTATTTGCTACCATGCAGGAAAAAAAGTTAACCATAAAATCCAATATTGCTTTAAGTTTATCATCTCAATATGCTTCCATATTAGTTGTCCGAAGCATTACAAAAATAATTTCTGTTCTCATTACCCTGCATTGAAGAATATATTGTAAACAAAACATTTCATGAACAGGTTAGGCATATAGTGAAAAATTAGCCTTTGAGTTCAATTATGTCTGCAAGCTTAAGAGATATGTCATTATAGTTTGACATTCTATGGAGCTCAGAACTCGTATCCAAAGATCTCTACAAAGTCATGTATTTGGCCTCTACTATGTCTAGGAACAAAACTTTTCATGATACATTCTTTATGTGAAAAATAAAGATGTGTTTCCAATGGTGATAGAATTAGGTAAAATATTTCCATTCATGTAATTCATGAGCATTCACTTTGCTGCCTTTTATCTTTAAATGAAAATGTCAGGCCTCTAGAAATGTATGTTGTAACAAGACCATGATTTCTCTTTTCTTTGTAATGTCTCACAGCATGCAGTGCAATGTTGTGCAATTAGCAAATGATCTATAATCATTAATGGTCTAAACTTTTCTAATTTAAAAGTAAGCCTATAATCAGTCTCATCAAGTGTGAAATGCTTGGCAGGAATCCAATGTGCTCAAGGAAGAGTTGTCCAGAAGTTACTCTAGTCACCCTTCCAGAGCTTCATCTTGACACTCCTATCTCTGTTAAATAAATAACAGATTGGGGACATTTTATGTATTTAACTTTTCACCCAAGGCTATTGGAGAGTGACCCTAAAGGTTTGCAGGACACTGGTTTGTAATTTTTGTACAGTAAAAATTTAATTTCTTTCAAATTGTTGCAGATTCTCTGACAGCTGAGCTCTGAATTGCATCTGTTTTATTTTAAGCTAGTCATTCTTGAATTACTTCCTTTGGAAGTATTTGTGATTAGGCAATTTCAGACAAGTCTTAAGATGCATCCCTCATACATATCTCCTGCCTCATTTCTTGTCACCTTCTCCGAAACCTCACCCACAACTACTACAACACATACACACGGTCTCAGTCATACAATACAAATTACAGACTTGCAGCCTTTTTTGCACCCTCTCATATCTACATTCCTTTACCACAGGGAGTCATTTGAGAGGTTTAAACACAGAAATATGTAAACATACTGAAAGGTTAGTTTCCAATTAGGTTTAATGAAGTACCTATCTTCTGTGCTCTCATAGTTCCAAGAGCATATTTGCCAAAGATTTCAGGAATCACAAAACCCAGATCCTCAAAATCCACATTTTCTCCCTCCAGATCTTGAGCTCTTTTTACTAGTTGTTCCCTTCAAGATGTTCTACCCAAAATTGTGTGAACCCAATAACATCAAAGAAATTTTCTCTTCCAGGAAAAATAGAGTAATGAGGGATGGACTTATCTTTTTTTTTTTTCTGAAAGAAAACTTTAAATG
This sequence comes from Panthera uncia, assembly GCF_023721935.1. Taxonomy (NCBI): domain Eukaryota; kingdom Metazoa; phylum Chordata; class Mammalia; order Carnivora; family Felidae; genus Panthera; species Panthera uncia. Next base: position 68,668,737 of record NC_064811.1, on the reverse strand, counting down.
GATAAATATATGAAATGACAATTCTCAAGATATTGAACATCAGACAATAAAAAACAGGTGATTTTTAAACACAGGAAATCGTGTCATCTTAGTGACTAGAGAGCTTTACAGGTCATGGTTCAGGGAGCGAGAACCTATGCCTGGTAGACTCATAAGAGAAGAGGACACTGGGATTTCAGGAGAGTCACGGCAGCTGGAATTCAGAGAGAGCAGAGCTGCAAAAAGAGAGTGTACCAAGAGCTGAAGCGCATCCCCCTCTTGTCTTTGGCTGAGTCCTGATCTGAGCCTAAGTGTGAGGAATCCACTCAAGGCCAAGGAAAGAAACATCCAAAATGATTAGAGGGAAAAAATGCCAAAGTTCACACAGAGCCATGAACAGTTCCTCGTCCCAGCAGCCAGGACGCATAAATTACAGGACACTGATTATAGTATTTAGAAGGGCTTTGCCTCAATACTGGAAAAAAGCTGCCCTAGAATCCAGGCAGCTCTCATTCTACATAACAGTTTCAGTGAAAGGCTCAAAAGGAACAAATGGTTTCCAAGTAACTTACAAAAATATCCAGCAGCCAACAAGGTAAAATTTGTAATGTATGCCTTCCAATAAAAAATTAGCCAGCATGTGAAGAAATAAGTAAATTTCACCCATGAGTAGAAAAAAGTTGATCAGTTGGAATTGACCCAGAAATTATGCAAATGATTGGGGCGACTGGGTGGCTCAGTTGGTTAAGCATCCAACTTCAGCTCAGGTCCTGATCTCACAGTCTGTGAGTTCAAGCCCCGCGTAGAGCTCTGTGCTGACAGCTCCGAGCCTGGAGCCTGCTTCAGATTCTGTGTCTCCCTCTCTCTCTGCCCCTCCCCTGCTCATGCTCTGTCTCTCTCTGTCTCAAAAATAAATAAAAACATTTTTAAAAAACTTAAAAAAAAGGAAGTATACAAATGATAGGATTAGTAAACAAGGACAATAAAACAGTTATAACTGCATTCCATATGCTCAGGAAGTTAGAAGAACTGGGAATGTTAACTGGAGACATGGAGATATAAAAATACATTCAAATAAAACTTCTAGAGATGAAAACTACCATGCTTGCAAAGTATTAAAATCACTTAAGTATAAAGACACAAATATACTAAGAGCAAAAGGGCAAGTAATCTCAGAAGAAATTGAGACATTTATCATTTCTACAAAAATTTTTTGCCCTGACCAAAAAATAATTTCTTAAAAAGGGTATGTCTTCAAAATTTCACAAAATTGTAGATTCATGCTTCTATTTCTCATTTATTTTCAGGATTTCAGAAATAATAAAACAACACAAATTCAATAAAACAAGACAAATTCATCACCTCTAATCCTAGTTTTCTTTTCTTTGTGATAGATTAGCAAATTAGACATCTGTTTGCATCCTATGAAAACTTTCAACAAGAGAAGTCAATGGAACTAGGAAACCTAATATCTATTCATAAGTACAACCTTGTGCAACATTTTGGCAGATGCTTTGCAAACTGAATAGACACAAGTCAGTCAATTTCCCTTTATTATCCATAAATATTGTGTAAAACTAGACATTTCACTCTCTATCAATCTTGATTTATAATTTTATGCAAATTATATTGATTTGCATTAATTCTAAACTACTCAATTACAAATTATTAAGCAAAGATATTAAATATTGTAAAGAAAAACATAATTAACAGTAATCTCTCCAACAAAACTATTTATGCTTATAACAAAAATGTTGTAAGAAAAGAGTACTCTATTTTATCAAAAAATGAATTACAAAGATCTAGGATTACAGATAGACATAGTACTATAATTTAGAAGTATAAATATAATTTCTAGACTATTTAAAATGTTTCTTTAGATTTTTAGCTCTAAAAAAATGCTTTGCAGAAAATGATTTAAATATTTTCTCACTATAGACACCACAATTTTAAGATGATTGGGCACCTTTTTTAAATTCTTTTTTTTTTTATTTTTTTATTTAAATTTAGGGAGTTAACAAACAGTGAAGTCTTGGATTCAGGAGTACAACTCAGTGATTCATCTCTTACATATGACACCCAGTGTTCATCCCTAAAAAGTGCCCTCCTTAATGCCATCACCCAGTTAACCCATCCCCCTATCCCACCCTCCAACAGCAACCCTCAGTTCGTTCTCTATATTTAAGAGTCTTTTATGGTTTGTCTCCCTCTCTGTTTTTATCTTATTATTCTTTCCCTTCCCCTATGTTCATCTGGTTCTGTTTCTCAAATTCCACATATGGGTAAAATCATATCTCTGTCTTTCTCTGATTGACAATTTCACTTAACATAATCCCTCTAGCTCCATCCATGTTGTTGCAAATGGCAAGATTTCATTCTTTTCCATTGCCAAGTAGTATTCCATTGTATTTATATACCACATCGTCTTTATCCGTTCATTGGTTGATGGACATTTGGGCTGTTTCCATAGTTTGGCTGTTGTGGAAAGTGCAACTATAACCATTGGGGTACATGTGCTCCTTCAAATAAGCATTTTTGTATCCTTTGTATAGATACCTAGTAGTGCAATTGCTGGGTCACAGGGAAGTTCTATTTTTAATTTTTTGAGAAACCTGCATACTGTTTTCCAGAGTGGCTGCACCAGTTTGCATTCCCACCAACAATGCAAAAGGGTTCCTCTTTCTCTGCAGCCTCGCCAACATCTATTGTTTCCTGAGTTGTTCATTTTAGGCATTCTGACAGGTGTGAGGTGGTATCTCTTCATGGTTTTGATTATATTTCCCTGATGATGACTGATGTTGAGAATCTTTTCATGTGTCTGTTGGCCATCTGGATGTCTTCTTTGGAAAAGTGTCTATTCATGTCTTCTGCCCATTTCTTCACTGGATTATTTGTTTTTTGGGTGTTGAGTTTGATAAGTTGTTCATAGATTTTTGATACTAACCCTTTATCAAATATGTCATTTGCAAATATCTTCTCCCATTCTGTCAGTTACCTTTTAGTTTTGTTGATTGTTTCCTTCACTGTGCAGGTTTTTATTTTGATGAGGTCCCAATCGTTCATTTTTGCTTTTATTTCCCTTGCCTCCAGAGACATGTCTAATAAGAAGTTGCTGTGGCTGAGGTCAAAAAGATTTCTCCTGTAGGATTTTGATGGTTTTCTGTCTCATGTTTAGGTCTTTCATCCATTTTTAATTTATTTTTGTGGATTGTATAAGAAAGGGGTCCAGTTTCTTTCTTCTGCATGTTGCTGTCTAGTTTTCTCACACCATTTGCTGAAGAGATTGTCTTTTTTCCATTAGATACTCTTTCCTGCTTTGTCAAAGATTTGTTGGCCATAAATTTGTAGATCCATATCTGGGTTCTCTTTTGTTCCATTGATCTATGGTCTGGTTTTTTTATGTTTGTTTGTTTGTTTGTTTGTTTGTTTGTTTGTTTGTTTTTGTGCCAGTACCATACTGTCATAATGATTACAGCTCTATAATACAGCTTAAAGTCCAGAATTGTGATGTTTCTGCTTTGGTTTTCTTTTTCATCATTACTTTCGTTCTTTTGGGTCTTTTGTTGTTCCATACAAATTTTAGGATTGTTTGTTCTAGCTCTGTGAAGAATGTTGGTGTTATTTTGATAGGGATTGTATTGAATGTGTAGATTTCTTTGGGTATTATTGACATTTTAACAATATTTGTTCTTCCAATCCATGAGCATGGAATGCTTTTTCATTTCTTTGTGTATTCTTCAATTTCTTTCATAAGCTTTCTATAGTTTTCAGTGTGCAGATCTTTTACCTCTTTGGTTAGGTTTATTCCTATGTATCTTATGGTTATGGTGCAATTATAAATGGGATTGATTCCTTGGTTCTCTTTCTGCTGCTTCATTATTGGTGAAGCATTTCATATAAATGAAACCAATTTCTGTACATTGATTTTATATCCTGTGACTTTGCTGAATTCATGTATCAGTTCTAGCAGTTTTGTGGTGGAGTCTTTTGGGTTTCCCACATAGAGTATCATGTGAAAACAATGTTTGACTTCTTCCTTGCTAATTTGTATGCCTTTTATTTTTGTTGTCTGATTGCTGAGGCTAGGACTTCCAGTATTATGTTGAACAACAGTGGTGAGAGTGGACATCCCTGTTGTGTTCCTGATCTCAGGGGGAAAGTCCTCAGTGTTTCCCCATTGAGGATAATATTAGCTGGGGGCCTTTCATATATTGCTTTTATGATGTTGAAGTATGTTCCTTCTATCCCTATTTTCTTGAGGGTTTTTATCAAGAAAGTATGCTACATTTTGTCAAATATTTTTTTGCATTTATTGAAAGAATACATGGTTATTATCCTTTGTTTTATTAGTGTGGTGTATCACATTGATTGATTTGCAAGTATTGAACCACCCCTGCACCCCAGGAATAAACCCCACCTGATAATGGTGAATAATTCTTTTAATGCACTGTTGAATTCAATTTGCTAGTATCTCGTTGAGAATTTTTGTATCCATTTTCATCAGGGATGACTGGCCTGTAATTTTCCTTTTCAGTGGGGTCTTTGTCTGGTTTTGAAATCAAGGTAATACTGGCTCTATAGAATGAATTTGGAAGCTTTCTTTCCATTTCTATTTTTTTGGAACAGTCTGAGAAGAATGGGTATTAACTCTGCTTTAAATGTCTGGTAGAATTCCCTTGGGAAGGCATCTGGTCCAGGACTCTTATTTGTTGGGAGATTTTTGATAACTGATTCAATTTCTTCACTAGGTATAGACCTGTTCAAATTCTCTATTTCTTCCTGTGAGTTTTGGTAGTATGTGAGTTTCTAGGAATTTGTCCATTTCTACCAGATTGTCCAGTTTGTTAGCATATAGTTTTTCATGGTATTCTCTAATAATTTTTTTCTGTGGTGTCGGTTGTAATCTCTCCTCTTTCATTCGTGATTTTATCTATTTGGGTTCTCTCTCTGTTCTTTTTGAGAAGTCTTGCTAGGGGTTTAGGGGTTTATCCATTTTATTTATTCTTTCAAAAAAAACTCAGCTTTTAGTTACATTGATCTGTACTGCTGTTTTGTTGTTGTTGTTGCTTCTATATCATTTATTTATGCTCTAATCTTTATTACTTTCCTCCTTCTGCTGGTTTTGGGCTTTATTTGCCACTCCCTTTCTTTTTTTTTTTTTTATTTTTGAATATATGAAATTTACTGTCAAATTGGTTTCCATACAACACCCAGTGCTCATCCCAAAAGGTACCCTCCTCAATACCCATCACCCACCCTGCCCTCCCTCCCACCCCCCATCAACCCTCAGTTTGTTCTCAGTTTTTAACAGTCTCTTATGCTTTGGCTCTCTCCCACTCTAACCTCTTTTTTTTTTTTCCCTTCCCCTCCCCCATGGGTTTCTGTTACGTTTCTCAGGATCCACATAAGAGTGAAACCATATGGTATCTGTCTTTCTCTGTATGGCTTATTTCACTTAGCATCACACTCTCCAGTTCCATCCACGTTGCTACAAAAGGCCATATTTCATTCTTTCTCATTGCCACGTAGTATTCCATTGTGTATATAAACCACAATTTCTTTATCCATTCATCAGTTGATGGACATTTAGGCTCTTTCCATAATTTGGCTATTGTTGAGAGTGCTGCTATAAACATTGGGGTATAAGTGCCCCTATGCATCAGTACTCCTGTATCCCTTGGGTAAATTCCTAGCAGTGCTATTGCTGGGTCATAGGGTAGGTCTATTTTTAATTTTCTGAGGAACCTCCACACTGCTTTCCAGAGCGGCTGCACCAATTTGCATTCCCACCAACAGTGCAAGAGGGTTCCTGTTTCTCCACATCCTCTCCAGCATCTATAGTCTCCTGATTTGTTCATTTTGGCCACTCTGACTGGCGTGAGGTGATATCTGAGTGTGGTTTTGATTTGTATTTCCCTGATAAGGAGCGACGTTGAACATCTTTTCATGTGCCTGTTGACCATCCGGATGTCTTCTTTAGAGAAGTGTCTATTCATGTTTTCTGCCCATTTCTTCACTGGGTTATTTGTTTTTCGGGTGTGGAGTTTGATGAGCTCTTTATAGATTTTGGATACTAGCCCTTTGTCCGATATGTCATTTGCAAATATCTTTTCCCATTCCGTTGGTTGCCTTTTAGTTTTGTTGGTTGTTTCCTTTGCTGTGCAGAAGCTTTTTATCTTCATAAGGTCCCAGTAATTCACTTTTGCTTTTAATTCCCTTGCTTTTGGGGATGTGCCGAGTAAGAGATTGCTACGGCTGAGGTCAGAGAGGTCTTTTCCTGCTTTCTCCTCTAAGGTTTTGATGGTTTCCTGTCTCACATTCAGGTCCTTTATCCATTTTGAGTTTATTTTTGTGAATGGTGTGAGAAAGTGGTCTAGTTTCAACCTTCTGCATGTTGCTGTCCAGTTCTCCCAGCACCATTTGTTAAAGAGACTGTCTTTTTTCCATTGGATGTTCTTTCCTGCTTTGTCAAAGATGAGTTGGCCATACATTTGTGGGTCTAGTTCTGGGGTTTCTATTCTATTCCATTGGTCTATGGGTCTGTTTTTATGACAATACCATGCTGTCTTGATGATGACAGCTTTGTAGTAGAGGCTAAAGTCTGGGATTGTGATGCCTCCTGCTTTGGTCTTCTTCTTCAAAATTACTTTGGCTATTCGGGGCCTTTTGTGGTTCCATATGAATTTTAGGATTGCTTGTTCTAGTTTCGAGAAGAATGCTGGTGCAATTTTGATTGGGATTGCATTGAATGTGTAGATAGCTTTGGGTAGTATTGACATTTTGACAATATTTATTCTTCCAATCCATGAGCAGGGAATGTCTTTCCATTTCTTTATATCTTCTTCAATTACCTGCATAAGCTTTCTATAGTTTTCAGCATACAGATCTTTTACATCTTTGGTTAGATTTATTCCTAGGTATTTTATGCATCTTGGTGCAATTGTGAATGGGATCCGTTTCTTTATTTGTCTTTCTGTTGCTTCATTGTTAGTGTATAAGAATGCAACTGATTTCTGTACATTGATTTTGTATCCTGCAACTTTGCTGAATTCATGTATCAGTTCTAGCAGACTTTTGGTGGAGTCTGTCGGATTTTCCATGTATAATATCATGTCATCTGCAAAAAGCGAAAGCTTGACTTCATCTTTGCCAATTTTGATGCCTTTGATTTCCTTTTGTTGTCTGATTGCTGATGCTAGAACTTCCAGCACTATGTTAAACAACAGCGGTGAGAGTGGGCATCCCTGTCGTGTTCCTGATCTCAGGGAAAAAGCTCTCAGTTTTTCCCCGTTGAGGATGATGTTAGCTGTGGGCTTTTCATAAATAGCTTTTATGATCTTTAAGTATGTTCCTTCTATCCCAACTTTCTCAAGGGTTATTATTAAGAAAGGGTGCTGGATTTTGTCAAAGGCCTTTTCTGCATCGATTGACAGGATCATATGGTTTTATCTTTTCTTTTATTAATGTGATGTATCACGTTGATCGATTTGCGAATGTTGAACCAGCCCTGCATCCCAGGAATGAATCCCACTTGATCATGGTGAATAATTCTTTTTATATGCTGTTGAATTCGATTTGCTAGTATCTTATTGAGAATTTTTGCATCCATATTCATCGGAGATATTGGCCTGTAGTTCTCTTTTTTTACTGGGTCTCTGTCTGGTTTAGGAATCAAAGTAATACTGGCTTCGTAGAATGAGTCTGGAAGTTTTCCTTCCCTTTCTATTTCTTGGAATAGCTTGAGAAGGATAGGTATTATCTCTGCTTTAAACGTCTGGTAGAACTCCCCTGGGAAGCCATCTGGTCCTGGACTCTTATTTGTTGGGAGATTTTTGATAACCGATTCAATTTCTTCGCTGGTTATGGGTCTGTTCAAGCTTTCTATTTCCTCCTGATTGAGTTTTGGAAGAGTGTGGGTGTTTAAGAATTTGTCCATTTCTTCCAGGTTGTCCAATTTGTTGGCATATAATTTTTCATAGTATTCCCTGATAATTGTTTGTATCTCTGAGGGATTGGTTGTAATCATTCCATTTTCATTCATGATTTTATCTATTTGGGTCATCTCCCTTTTCTTTTTGAGAAGCCTGGCTAGAGGTTTGTCAATTTTGTTTATTTTTTCAAAAAACCAACTCTTGGTTTCGTTGATCTGCTCTACTGTTTTTTTAGATTCTATATTGTTTATTTCTGCTCTGATCTTTATTATTTCTCTTCTTCTGCTGGGTTTAGGCTGCCTTTGCTGTTCTGCTTCTATTTCCTTTAGGTGTGCTGTTAGATTTTGTATTTGGGATTTTTCTTGTTTCTTGAGATAGGCCTCGATTGCAATGTATTTTCCTCTCAGGACTGCCTTCGCTGCGTCCCAAAGTGTTTGGATTGTTGTATTTTCATTTTCGTTTGTTTCCATATATTTTTTAATTTCTTCTCTAATTGCCTGGTTGACCCACTCATTCGTTAGTAGGGTGTTCTTTAACCTCCATGCTTTTGGCAGTTTTCCAGACTTTTTCCTGTGGTTGATTTCAAGCTTCATAGCATTGTTGCCACTCCCTTTCTAGCTCCTTTAAGTGTAAGGTTAGGTTGTGTATTTAGGATCTTTCTTGCTTCTTGAGATAGGCCTTAATTACACTGTACTCTCCTCTTAGGACTGCCTTTGCTGCATCCCAAAGGGTTTGGACTGTCATATTTTCATTTTCATTTACTTTCATGTATTTTTTATTTCTTCTTCAATTTCCTGGTTAACCCATTCATTCTTTAGTAGGATGTTCCTTAACCTTCATGTATGTGAGGGCTTTCCAAATTTTTTCTTGTGGTTGACTTCAAGTTTCATAGTGTTGTGGTCTGAAAATATGCATGGTATGATCTCAGTCTTTTTGTACCTATTGAGTGCTGATTTGTGACCCAGTATGTGATCTATTCTGGAGAATGTTCTTTGCGTACTTGAGAAGAATGTGTATTCTGCTGCATTAGGATGAAATGTTCTGAATGTATCTATTAAGTCCATCTGGGCCAATGTGTCATTCAAAGCCATTGTTTCCTTGTTGATTTTCTGCTTAGATGATCTGTCCATTGCTGTTAGTGAGGTATTTAAGTCTCCTACTATTATGGTATTATTATCAATGAGTTTCTTTATGTTTGTGATTAATTGATTTATATATTTGGGTTCATTCAAGTTGGGGGCATAAATATTTACCACTGGTAGATCTTCTTGATGGATAGAGCCCTTCATTATGATATAATGCCCTTCATCTCTTGTTAAAGCCTTTGTTTTAAAATCTAGTTTATCTTACGTAAGTATGGCTATGCCAGCTTTCTTTTGATGTATATTAGTATGATAGACGGTTCTCCATCCCCTTACTTTCAATCTACAGGTGTCTTTAGGTCTAAAATCAGTCTCTTGTAGGCAGCATATTGATGGATACTTTTTTTAATCCATTCTGATATCCTATGTCCTTGATTGGAGCATTTAGACCATTTACATTCAGAGTGATTACTGAAATATATGAATTTAGTGCCCTTGTGTTACCTGTAGAGTTGGTGTTTCTGGTGGTATTCTCTGGTCCTTTGTAGTCTTTGTTGTTTTGGTCTTTTTTCTCCTCCACTCAGAGAGTCCTCCTTAAAATTTCTTGCAGGACTGGTTTAGTGGTCACGAACTGCTTTAGTTTTTGTTTGTCTGGGAAACTCTTTATCTGTCCTCCTATTCTGAATGACAGCCTTGCTGGATAAAGGATTCTTGGCTGTATATTTTTCCTATGCAGCACATTGAATAATTCCAGCCGTTCTCTTCTGGCTTGCCAAGTTTCAGTGGGCAGGTCTGCTACTAACCTTATGTATCTCCCCTTGTAGGTTAAGGACTTTTGTCCCTAGTTGCTTTCAGAATTCTCTCATTATCTTTGTATTTGTAAGTTTCAGTCTGATATATTGTGGTGTTGACCTGTTTTTGCTGATTCTGAAGGGAGTTCTCTGTACCTCTTGTACTTGGATGCCTGTTTCCTTCCCCAGATTAAGGATGTTCTCAGCTATAATTTGTTCAAATAAACCTCATGCCTCTTTTTCTCACTCTTCTTCTTCTGGGACTCCTATGATACAGATATTGTCTTGTTTCATGGAATCACTTAGTTCTCTAAATCTCCCCCCTTTATCTAGTAATTTCCTTTCCCTCTTTTTTTTTTAGTTTCATTATTTTCCATAATTTTATCTTCTGTTTCACCTGTTCTCTGCTTCTTCAATCCTTGTTGTCACTTTATCTAGTTTCTTTGTATCTCAGTTATTGCATTTTTTTATTCATCCTAACTAGTTCTTAGGTCTTTGATCTCCACAGCAAGGCTTTCTCTGGTGTCTTCTTTGCCTCTTTTGAAACCCAGCCAGTAGTCTTATGACTGTTGTTTGAAATTCTTGTTCAGATATATTGCTTATATCTGTTTTGAGCAAGTCGCAGGCTATGATTTCTTCTTCATTTTTCTTTTGGGGAGAATTCCTCCATCTTGTCATTTTGGCTAGGTTTATGCCTTTTGTGTGTGTTTTTAAAAGCTCATTATGTTTCCTACACCTGAGGTTACCACTATATTACAAAGGGATCATACACTGTCCAGGGACTGGCACTCCAGGAAGTGCTTCTGGTTATGCTGTATGCACCCTGCTGTGGTGTTTTGGGTGCTCTTTCCAACTGGTCAGTCCTTTGCAGAGCTCCGTCTTGCTTGCAGTGATGGAGTGTTTGGATCTTTAACTAGGTGTGCTTTGATTTGTATGTTGAAGTAACCCTGGAGAAACAAAAGGGGGGGGGCGGAAGCCTCTTTTTTCTCAAAAAAAGAGAAAATAAAAGGGAACAAAAACAAACAAACAGAGAATCAAAAACCTATAAGGTTTATTCCAAAGAAAAAGAAAGGAAAACAATAGGACAAAAAAGAAAAAGCAGAAGAAATGAAAAAGGAAGGAAAAAGAAAAGAATAAATATTCCTAATCAAAAAACAAACAAAAAAAGAGGGAGCCTGGGTGCTCAGCAGGTTAAGGGTCCCACTTCAGCTCAGATCATGATCTCACAGTTCAGAAGTTCAAGTCCCATGTTGGGCTCTGTGCTGAAAGCTCAGAACCTGGAGCTTGCTTTGGATTCTGTGTGTGTGTCTCTCTCTGTCCATCTCCCACTTGTGCTCCATCTCTCTCTCCAAAATAAACATTAAACAATTTTTTTAAATATGAGAGAGAGAAAGTGAGAGAGAGAGAAGGAAATTTAAAAAAATGAATAAGGAACTATAAGCCTAATTCCAAAAGAAAAAAACAAGGAGGACAAAAAGGAAAAAGAAAAGAGCTGTCGGTTGGTGCCTGGAGGTTGCTGGCTGTGCTGGTCTGGAGGAGAGGCTGGCTGCGTTGGCTCAGAGTGAGTCCTGCCCCAGTTTCCAGGCATGGATGGGCAGGGTTTTGTTTAAGGAGATCCTGTGTCCACTGGGGGCTGCTGTGTTGCTCTCTGAAGTCCCACCATGTTGGTGTTGGGGGGAAAATGGTGCCACACCAATCTCTTGTCCCCAGACTAGAGATCTAAACCCCCACTGTGCAGGGCGGTCAGGTTTCCCTGTGTCACAATTCTGCTGTATTTTTTCTGTGGTGCATGGCTGGGATTCAAAACCCAAAGGCTTAGGGCACCTGGCCAGCTCAGTCAGTTAAGCCTCCGACTTGAGCTCAAGTCATGATCTCATGGTCCATGAGTTCCAGCCCCACATCAGGCTCTGTGCTGACAACTCATAGCCTGGAGCCTGCTCCAGAGTCTGTGTCTCCCTCTCTCTTTGCCCTTTCCTGCCTCATGTTCTGTCTCTCTCTCTCTCTTTCTCTCTCAAAAAATAAACATTAAAAAATTAAAATTAAAAAAAAAAAAGGCTTAAAGGACCCAGCACTGCATGGGTCCACTCCCCTCCTCCAGAGTAAAGCCTCTCTACCCTGTTGATGAAAGGCCTTTGGCTGGCACCTGCACGGTCTTTTGTCCTTGGAGAGGCAATAAACCTTCTTCCAAAAGTACTCCAGGATGGGGTCTGTTCTCTCCCAGTGCACCCCAGAGATGTCTACACTACACTATGTACTGCAGGGCCAATTTCCTCCTTCCCAGGAGTGCATTCCACAGCTCTGCTACAGAGAACATTGCATACTTCCAAAACCTCAGAGTTTGAGCTCCAAAAGCTGCTTGCAAAAAAAAAACTGGGACACTCAGAACTTCTCCCTCCCCAGTCCATGGCCCAGACAGGTTTATCTCTTGTGCTAACTCAATGCTGCACTATCTCAACCTCAGTCTCTCCCTTTTGTCTCTCCAAGGAAAGGGTTCCCTCCCCCGTCCACTGTGCCACCATTTTTCTCTACCTCACATCCACGCACCTCACATTTGCCAAGCTGTCTCCCTCCAACTGTAGAGATCCTATCGCCACTCCACATATCGATGTCCTTGGTGTTCCAAGTGATCTGACCTCATTATAGCTGCGTTTGAGGGACAAGGAAAGCCCATGGTCCCCTCTACTTCTCTGCCATCTTAACTCCTCCCACTAGATTAACTCTTATTAATAAACTTTGTAATTGTATAATTAGTTCTTAACAAATTCGATTATAAATCACCTCAGAGACATATGCTTGAAATCAGTATACAATAACCAGCATTCTTATTTCTTTCCCTTTATTTTACTGCCTGTGGAAGCTTTCTGATTTTATCTCAGAGATTTATAATTAGTCTCTGCTAGCAGAATCCCTCTGTTTATTTTGTTGCCTCTTATGTCACCCATCAGCATTGCAATTTCAGCTTTATTTTAATTAAATACTACATGTTTCCTAAATTAGGATGTAGTTCAACTTGAATGATGGAGATTGTTAACTAGAATCATAAACATATTTATACTGATCATGGCTTTAGAGATCATATAAGTCAATTCCTTCATCATCCAGATATGGACATAATAGAGCAGATAGTTTATTCAGCTACTTAGTCCTAAAGTCATATATGAAAAGGCCTTTTGCTGACAGTTTCATGTTCTTTTTATTGTTTCATACTTTCTTTTATCTGTTCTCCCAATCACTCTGATAAAAACTGAATTGAACTAGTATGAATATTAACTAGTATGAATATGAACACTATAGTATGGTGATTTCCAGGATGATACTAAAAATGCTTAACAACCAGAATGACTGACTTGTTAAGAGGAACAGAGTTCTGAAGAATAGTTTTATGGTTCCAGATCCTAACCCTTTGGAGGTACAGGGTAGAGGTAAGCTCAGGGGAGGGAATAAGATACCTGGGAATAGGGAACATCCATCTGTATTAGAGTAGTGGCCATTTACCGACCAGAATGGATGTATTTCAATATTGTAATAGCAGAAAACTAGGACAAACTGTCTTAATGTAAAAATCAGGTCATTCTCTGACTTTTTCTTGTGACCTTGATGTTTTCAGGATAATTTTACAAACCCTAGAACATGTTTGGATAAATCTAATCTTTTCTGAAAAACTGTAAAGCGATTTACCTAGCAACACCTCCTGCTTTAGGGAGCTGATGGGCAAACTGGTCGCTAGGCAACAACTAATTTATTCTGGCAACAACAAAAATGAACAGGTCACCTTTTTTTTGCAACAAAAAACAAAGCCTTAAGTCTGTAGAGAACTGACCAAAACCGGGTCTGAAGGCTCTTGTTGGAGTCTCTTATGAACATTGCCCATAATTAGATAACTAAGACTCATTCTTATTCAAGGATACAAAGGAGAAACTGCAGGAGAGCTCATCATATCACAAATGATGAGAAAAACAACATTCAGACTAAACTACAAAAGATGGACAGTTCAAATCACCTTATTTTCTAATACTTTGCATTTCAATAGCTATATGTTACTAATACTACAGTATTCAAACTGGGATAGAGAGTGGTATACCAAGAGTTATGTTTCCACAGATAAATAAAACATACCTTTCTTAAGCATCCATTATATTTAGTAGTAGGAAAATTCTTAAATTTAATTCTGGGTCAGAATAAACATAGATATATCATTGAACAGAATCCCAAATCACACAGTTTTTAAAGGAAACATGAGACAAAGGAAGTTTATAATTATGGATTGGCAGTTTGGATTATACCTCAGCCTTAGACTCCCTGGAGGCGGGGGCCATTCTCCTTGACTAGTCTCTATCCTGGGTTATTTGAGTTATCTATTGCTATATAAAAACCATTCTAAAACTTAGCAGCTTAAAATAATGAGTTACTATTTTTCACAACTCTATGGGTTGTCTATTTGTGTGGTTCTTTTAGCCTCACTTGGGATCACTCATGTAGGGGCAGTCATCTGATGGCTGAACTGGGGCCGGAGGGCCCAGGATGGCTTCATGCACTCATGGCAGTTGGTGCTGGCTGTCTATTGGGAAGCTCTGGTTCTCCCACGTTTGGCTTCTCCTCCTCAGTAGGCTAGTATGGGTTCTTCACAGGATGGTGGTTTGAAGGTTCCAAAAAGGTAAGAATAAAAGCTATAAGACTTCTTAGGCCTAAGCTCTAGAACTTGCACAGGGTCACTTGTGCCACACTCTATTAGACAAAGCAAGTGATAAGGCCAGCACAGATTCAAAGTACATAGAAATAAATTCCATCTCTTGCTTTAAGGAATAGACAAGTCGCAAGGCAAGGTACAGGGATACTAGAGTTGTGATTTTCTATGGTCACTGTAGAAAAAAATCTACCATAGGGCATTCTAGTGAATTGAACAGACTTAGTGAACTGAATGATACCCACGTTACAAGTCCTTAGGAATCTAAATCCTTCAGTTCAGTGAAAAGAATCCCAGTTATTGGCACATAATATACCTTAAAACCTGATTATATTTTCAGTATGGGAGGTAAGGCCAACAGAGGAAAGGTTTGTGTAACCTAATATTATCTTTAATAAAGGCAAAGTAAGAAAGAATGTGGGTAGTTGCTAAGCTGCTCCCCGAAATGAATATAAGCAGAAATCAGAAGCCCCAAGTCTAATGAATACTAAATCAGAAAGAACCAACACCATGAATTATAGAACTCTCCAAGATTATGAACCTTGCAATATATGCTATTGTTGAATCCTCTGTTCTCCAAATTGATTAAAAGTGATATGTATACATATATGTATATGTGTATATATATGTGTGTAGACATATATATGTGTCTATATGTACATGTATATACATTATACAAGTAGTTGTGGATATCAGAAGAGATGATTATCCTTTAATAATCATACTTATAATTTATCATCTTCTGCTCTGGTGCCTCTGTTGTGATTAGTCCTCATAATTCTGAGTCAAGAAGAGAGAAAAGCGTGGACAGTCAGCTAGTGCCTTAGAAGGAAACTTGGAGGACAAATTTCAGTAAAGACTCTGTCAACTAAAACTTACATTAGTTTTCCTGCCTTTTCTCAACAACTCTTCTTTCCTGCTGTCAGCACCAGCTACATCACCACGAAAATCTGATCTAAAGCACTCTGAGGACTAGATAAGTAACTTTTAAAACTTCATTACTGGATAGTAAATCCAATATATTAGTTTTAAGAAAAAATAGCACAGAGAGAATAAGCTATGCCAATTGAAAAGGACCAGAGAGAAAGATTAAAACAGGGAAATTCATTAAGAAAATACATTTAGCAATAGGAGTGTTAATGGGGACCATTAACATAGACATAACGTGTATTTTCCTAACCCTAGGACCTTGCAGGTCTTCATCCCATATACAGTTTAAGACTTTTAACTTTTCACACTACAGCATTGGAATCTATAAATACAATATCAGTAGGAGCCCATGTGTTTTCAGTATTACTCAAGGCACTTCTGGGTATCAGGACGTTTGACTACTTCTTTGTGTTTGAGAAACTGCATTTTCCCAACATTCCTCCTATGTAATATAATAAAATGAGATGGAACAAGAAAAGCTAACAACCTCTAAAATAAATCACTTTCTCTCTTGATATTGTGGTTTTATTTAGTTACAATATTTAAGCAATTTGAATATTTAATTATAATAGCCATCAAAATGGTATGTGAGAATTGACACAATTAAGTTATACACTGATCATAAAATCTTTGTGATAGGAGTCTGCCATAAAGAATGGTGTTCTCCCCTCGTTGTGTATTATGAAAACTCAAAGTCTGCTCTTATGCAAAAATGTTAAGCCTAGAAAATACATTTTATGAGGGGGGCATATGAAATGTGCATATACCAGAAAAACTGTATAGAATGTTTTGGTATTGAAGTGAAAACTGTTAGAAAAAATATCAGAAAGAAAAGTTTTAGTACTGCTTAATAACACTGGATAATGAGCTGCAAACCAGAAAAGCACTTAACATGGGAACTGCATGCTTACGTACAAAAACTAGAGCTAAGAAACTGTTGACACCTTTAAGTAGCTGTCAGACTCAAACTGGTTCCTAACCTCCACAACCATTCTCCTCTTCCCAGTGTGGATCACTTGATTTCCCCTTATAAAGTGTATTCTATACCCATGGTCTGATACCAATTCAAGTGAGAGCCACAGTTCTATGGTTTTGGATGGGCATCAAATCACTCTTGATGAAATACACTGGGATGGTCATAAGGATGTGCTTCTTACTCTTTCAACTCCAGAGAAAGCAACTGACAAAGAGTCTTAGTTGTGCTCTGAAATCCAATGCCACATTCACACCAAGACCACACTTTCCAATAGGCTCCTCCAAGCCAATAACTGAGCACTGCAGGCATAATGGGGCAGGTGCCCTCTTGTGAGAAATACCAGGTCTTTTATGGTTGACCCTGGCTTGAGAATTCCCAAACAGCTTTGTGGAACCTTCATTAGGTTGCATGGTAGACTAAGGTACTTCCACCCAACCTTCTCTCCTTTTCCCTTCTAGGGTCAGATTTGCATCCAGTCTATTGGCTACCACAGAGGTTTACAGCTTCCTTCCCTACTCTCCCCCCCACACAGCCATTTCCTCTAATAAAATTCTTTAACCTTTATTCTGCTTTGATATTTGTCTCTCAGAGGTCTTAACCCAGCAAATGCTCCAAAGATGTGAAATAGAGATTCTTACCTTTTTCTTAGTTCCTAATTTCCTCTCATGCATAGTCTTATGAATCTCAATTCTATACTTGAACTTCTGTCTTAGTCATTTGCTGTGAGTTCCCAGGTGATAACCTACTACTCAGTGTGCCAACAATAACTGGGGCCTTTATGTCCAAGTACAGATTTTCAGACACACTGTGTGCTAAGCTCATCTTCAATCAAAATGTAGCTCCCTTTCCACACAACTCCCTCTAATTGAACCAGATCCTTTTATTACAACAAAATACTACTTCACATAATCTTCCCTCTGCCAGTCGATTATGACCAGATATTGCTGAAATCCTTGGCTATTCTCCCTGATTACCAGATTGGTCCCCTAACCAGTGACCTCTTTAGATTATCAACTATTTCAATGCTGATAAGACTTCAGTGAGTAGATCCAGTAGCTCTAAATCCTGCTTTATCCACATATCTCACCAAATCCAAGGATATGACAGTAAATATTCAGTTAACATTTTTAAACAAGATATTCATTGACTAAATATAAAGCGCTTATCTAAGAATAAATAAGAAGTATCACAGAGAGTGAATATACCTCCTTAGAAGGAAACTTATGCAAGGAGGAAATCAAAGTTACTGGACAGATGTGTTCATTAAATTGAAAACAAACGGCTTTAGGGTCCTAAAATACACTGTATTTGAGGACATGACTTCCTAGGTTTCTTTGTATCAATTTGTGTAAATGTCAAGTTTAGATTTACTCATCATACAATAAGCATCAAGATAAAATGAACTAGAATTTTACTTATTATAAAATATTGGGCAGCAACACTCTTTTTACTCAATTATTGCTAAACTGAACTGAATCTTGTTCTGGATCACATGTGAACAAAACATGACCTATTGACAGATTCTGATCCAGGACTTTATTTTATCCAGTCTTTGGTCCCATTAAGGAAGTCAATGGTGCTTTTGCCTGGGAGAAATGCCCCATTATCACTAATGTAGTATTTCTGAACAATTGACTAGTTCTCATGTTAATAATAATGTTGTCTATCTGCCACAGGGTGAGGCAAGGGAAGGGTACTAGTTTCTTGCTGTGTAATTTTATGAAAAAAGTCAAATATTTTTGTAAACTGTAGTTTATCTTTTTAAATTTATTTATTTTGAAAGACAGCACAAGCCAGGAGGGGCAGAGAGAGAGGGGGAAAGAGAGAATTCCAAGCAGGCTCCATGCTGTCAGTGTAGAGCCCTAACCTGGGCTCAATCCCATGAATTGTGAGATCATGACCTAAGCCAAAACCAAGAGTTGGACGCTTAACCAACTGAGACACCCAGGTACCCCTGGAAACTATAGTTTAAGAAATAGTGGTGGTGATGGTCTTAAAACCTTAGCTATCCTTAAATGTTGGATAAAAACACTCATGAAAGAAAGAACCACTGGCTCAAGTTCCCTATCTGGCATATCAAGTGTAGGCTATAATGACTGCCTAATTTTGCAAAATACAACACAAGACACAAAGGAATCTATTGAAACCATGTATAAAAATACTATAGTTCTAGGTATAAATATCATCACATGTTCTCTTAATGTTATACTAGCTGGAGTCATGTAATGTCTGACCAGATCTCTGAATGATTTCAAACTGATTAATACCAAACTCACTGAGAGTGGGATTCTATCTCCACACTCAAATTCTTTCTGACAGCTTTTTACAATACTTTTTTGCTCACTATTTTCTGGGGTAGACTTTAAAAGTTGTCAGATATTTCTTTATTTTTTCAGCAGACAGCTTTTTTCCTCTAAGAAAAGAATTTCTTTTAGTCCACAACTTCAAACAGAAGACAGCCTCCCACTATTTCATATTTGAGCAAAGAATTAAACATTCCTGGGGAGAGAAAGACTGAGCATGACTGTGAATGAAATAATGAACACACCACAAAACAAAACAAACAAACTACATTTATCTAGAGGAGTATAAAAGAACTTGGATCCATATAGCAATCAAGATTTAAAATTCAAAAACTAGGAAATTTTGAACTTGAATTTTGTTTTCTAATTTTTTGTACATAAAAAGCTTGTAGGCTGGAGCACCTGGGTGGTCAGTCAGCTAAGTGTCTGACTCTTGGTTTCAGCTCAGGTCAAGGTCTCACGGTTTGTGAGTTCAAGCCCCACATCGGGCTCTGGGCTGACAGCTGCAGAGCCTGTTTGGGATTCTCTGTCTCCCTCTCTTCCTGCCCCCCCCCCCACTCTCTATCTCTCTCTCTCTCAAAGTCAACAAACATTAAAAAAAAAAAAACCTTGTAGATCAACTAAATATTGTGCATAATAAATTTCCTTAGAGAGTCAAGGTTATGAAAAACAAGACTGCAAAACTGTCACAGGCCAGAGGAGGCTAACAAAACATAATGGCTAACTACCATGTGGTATACTTGAATGGATCCTGGAAAGAAAAAAAGACATTAGTGGAAAAACTGAGACATCCAACTAAACTCTGGAGTTCAGTTAATAGTCATCATGTGCCAGTGTTAATCTCTTAGTCTTGAGAAATGTACCGCAGTTATGTAAAATACTAACACTAGAGAAAGCTAGGTGAAGGGTATATGGGAACTCTCTGTGTTATCCTTGCAACTTCTCTATAAATATAAAATTATTCCAAAATAAAAAGCTTAAACAAAAACATAAGATTGCCAACAATTTTATTCTCACACAGGAGACAGAGGACACTTTGAAATTTCATGTTAGGTGATGGATAGATGATAATCATGTGCTTTGGAATTGCACTTTAGATATTTTGAAGCAAACCTTTTGTGTCCATTACTACTTTCTTTTTAAACAGTATTTCCTCATTTTTAAATAAACTTAGAGATAGTTTTCACTAAGATGGCCATTGTGTAAAGAGCCCTGATGAGAAGGGTGTACAAGGAGATGCAGCTTTCGCATCCTTATCACAGTATTTTACATTGTGTAACAAAATGTGATTTTTCCAAAATGTTTCTCTTGTATTAATAGGCCATCCCTCTTTATTAATGAAAAGGAGACACAATAGAAATGCCTCAGCAAGAGTGTAGGCTATATAAAGATGCAATAGGTTCACTGAACAGAAGGAATGCTTTTCTATTTTCATGTCTCAGCTCATGTTCCAAAATAAAATGGAAGCAGAACATCCCATCCATTACTGTGTGGCTCTCAAAACATGTCAAGAGTTTCCTCAATCAATGTCTAATGGACCACGGTTATACTTAATCTGAAGCAGTCTTCTGTAAAAGGATGGCTTTTCTTCAAAATTATAAATCACATCATCATTATACCTTGTGTTTAGATCTATCTATATTTTTATTTTTTTAATATTTATTTATTTTTGAGAAAGAGAGAGAGAGAGACAGATTGTGAGTTGGGGAGAGGCAGAGAGAGAGGGAGACACAGAACCTGAAATCAGGCTCCAGGATCTGAGTTGTCAGCACAGAGCCCCATGTGGGGCTCAAATCACCAACCGTGAGATCATGACCTGAACCAAAGTCGGACACTTAACCAACTGAGCCACCCAGGCACCCCAAGATTCAACTACATTTTTAAATGGAATTTACTATAGTGATTCTGAGGAATATTTTTTAGAAAACTATCTGCCCATGACCATTTGAGTAAGGAACCATGGGACAAATGCTTTCAGATTAACCCACATAAAAAGGCACTGCTCTTGTTTCTGGGAACCTAAGACAAATAAAAGCACTCTAAAGCATTGGTTTTCAACATTCTATGGCCTCAGAATACTCTCTCTAATCAACACTTATTCAGAAGTCTAATACTACAAAGTGTTCATAAAGTCTAAAACCAGAAATGAATATAATGTCACCAAACACATCCCTAATCTGTGAAAAAAAATGTTTCCAAACATTATGGATATCTATATATGTAAAACTGATAAACTTGTAGTTGCTTTGGTTGAAATAACCACATATTTGTGCTCAGTATTTCCACCTCAAGTCTCCACAGAACAAAATGTGAAAACTAATATTTACTAATATTTTAATCACATGTTTACTTTTTACTATCCCCTCCACATCAGACTCTATGGTTTAAAACATAGTGTGTACCAAAGCAAATTGTGCTAAGTAGTAATTAATGTATTTTCCCATTTTTATTATGCAATGACATAATCAACTAAGTATGCAGTGAGATATTCCTAAAATGCATATAGCCAGAGCATGTGATCCATCTGAGATCATCTGTGTGGTTGCCACAGGAATTACTATATCCAGCCAAAACTAATCTATGCTTCAGCCTTGCAGTTTATAACAGGGAAGTATGCTGTTTCAGATAAATATTTTGAATTATAAATAGTTGTTTAATGAAGAATGTTTTTTTATGTTTTTTTTAAAAACCCAGGACTCAAGTTTGGGAATCAGTGCTTTAGGGATGGTCACTAATAGATTGCCAGTTGTTGCTCAATTAAGATGATTTGGTTAATAATTTGATGTCAACTAAATATTTTTGGGTTCAGGTCTGCATACCACCACCATGAATGAATGTTTGTGGTATGGTATGGGGAAGAAAAGGATAAAAAGATGAAGAAAGAGAAAGCCTGGTGGGTAAGGACAAATGCAAAGGGTATCGAAGAAGTTTGGCTCCTACATTAGGGAGGATGGTCATAGATGTTCTATGTCTAGAAGAGAAGGCATGGTTAATGGGGGGGGGGGGGTTGTGGGAAGGGACTGAGAAGGATGCTAGAGAACCATTCTAGTACCAAAGGAAAAAACCTTTGCTGTTCAAAGAGGATTCACTTGGCAAAATGTCACACTAATTTACTCTATTTCTTAAATATCTTTTTTCCCAGCATGGGAAAGAAATGGAGAATTGAATTAGTGATATCTGCAAAGAAATATTTTCCTTTACAATAGTTCCTGAACTCTCAAAGGATTTTGCATTCATTATGAACTTTGACTGGATCACGTGACCATTCTACCTAGAACAGTTACATCACCATGAAGTGAAATCAATGTTACGATGCTTGCCTATTCAGACAGCCTTCTTTTTTCATATACAGTTTTACCTTATCTTTTAAAATAAGAAAGGACACAAACATTTAGCTACAAGAATCAAAGGCATTGTCAGAAGAAATTGATATCTTGAGGAATTAACATCATGGGCAGTAGCATATTACGTAAGTGTTGACTCTGTCGACTATGTTAAGGAATGCTACTCAATATTCTACTTTTTGTAGTAAAAAATAAGCTTTTATTATTCATATTTGATCTTTTCACCCAGCTCTCATAGCCTTTTGCTATAAGGGATTCAATAGCATCCTCAAGAATAGTTTAACACAACTGGGATTTTCTAATACCAAACTCCCTGGGATCAGGGCTAATGGAATGGTGGCTGCATGCAAGAAAACTAGACATCTGTGTAAGAACCATAAGACAGCATAATTCTGGCTTAAAGCAGACAGAATCAGGGGTAAAGATAAGGTCATAATGAATCTCTTTCATGTGTGACTTGGCATGCTTCTGATCAGCAAGTCCTGGGATCAAGTTGGAACATTTCTAATGGATATCTCCTCACAATGATAACAATTGTCACACTTTTCCTCAGCCCCACATAAGCCTTGCTTTAGAGCTCTTGTATCCAGTGTGACTTATTCAAAGCTAGTCTCTAACTACAGAATAGTCCAGTTAATTAGGAGGAATAAACAAGTCCTTCAGAGGAGTTTTCTGGGTCAGGCTCAATAAAAGATCTGATAATATATATGCCTTATAAATACAAGTTCCTAAGGTTGGCATGGCACTGAGATTTCCCTGAAGTTTTGTTTGTTTTTACTGAAATCCATTGTATGCTTCATGGGTGCCTCAAGTGGGTCAAAGTCCTCTGATTACTTGCATACCAGTATCTCCCCTAGCTATTATGGTTGGACACAGGTAGCACCAGGAAATCATCACTTGAAGACTTCCAGATTCACAAGGAGGCTAATTACCCCAGCTTTTCTGTGACCTCTGAGAGGCCAAGCATTCCAGACTTGAGTACAGAAATACCACATCATAAATGCACATATCAACAGTCCACCACCCATTTTTATAGTATTTCCATTGCCACTGATGCAATTTGACAATAACCTAGCTTCCTACTAACTTACATCTGCCAAGAATGCAATGCCTGACCTGTATGCCATGCAACTATTTTAAAAGAATCCCGAGCCCTAAATCCTCAGAAACCCTTAGCAAAGAAAGCAATAAATACACATGCACACACATGCACACACACCAATAGGAAGTAAAAATAGAAAGTAGAGGAGCCTGAGGGGAAAAAAAATACAAAACCAAACTGTGAAAAAAATGTATAGTCCATAATTGTGTCTTATACCTAGAACAATACCAGAAAATGCTTCCTTGCTGACATGAAAACTGTTCATTGTTTAGTCACTTTATTAGTTTTCATTATTGTTATTATCACCTTTTGGCTATAATATCTCCATCCACTTAATTTACCTGTCATTACAGTCATCACTGTTGAGCTGCAAAGCTGACAAAAATCAGCATGAGTTTCAAGCATTTTTATTATACAACCTGACGAATTGACACCATCATGGTCTCCAGAGAACTGCTTGGTATTACTAACACAAACACATACAGCTTGACTGGAGAAGCAGCAAGGGCAAGCAGTTATCTTCACTGTGCATGGGCCAAGACTGGGATTCCTTGGAAGATGACTTTATAAGGCACTTGACATTTTCTTTATGTCACTGTCTTGCAGCCCCTAGTGAACTTACCAGGGCAGCCTGTCACCACCTGCCTCAGTCCTAGCACGTAGGGGGTAAAAAGGAAATGACTATTCCAAGAATGAATTTTTCCCATCTGGTGCTTGACGGATGAGGCACACAGCAATTTCTCTGAGCCCTGAAATTCTACGTATCTATAGTGAGAAGCTCTAGGTCAAAACCAATGGCTTGTTAGCGAGGAAAAAAAAAAATTAAAGGAAAGAATAGCAACAAACAAAACAATTCCATGTTATACACAATGAACATCTTCAAATCCAAGTGATAATTATAATTGTATTCATTCATTAGATGTTTTTATTTTATTTATGCCTATTATTTTCAAAGCACTAAAGAAGGGACTGTGCGGAATATAAAAATATTTACTGTGCTGTCCCTATCTTCAAAGAGTTTATAATAAATAGGAGTTATAAAATTAAAGCCATTGTAACCCATAAGTAAGGACTGGATATGATAAATATCAGGTACATGGAAAGTGTAATGTATAAAGATGGTTTATTCCCAAATGTTTGGTATAAAATTCCTAGGTAAGCAGAAATATGCAAGTAAAAGATGGGGACTGGAGGAAGGAAAAGTGTAGTTCTGATTAAGAGGAATTCATGGCAGGGCACCTGGATGGCTCAGTCGGTTGAATTCTGACTTCGGCCCAGGTCATGATCTCACAGTTCGTGGGTTCGAGCCCCGCATCGGGCACTGTGCTGATGGCTCAGAGCCTGGAGCCAGCTTCAGATTCTGTGTCTCCCTCTCTCTCCACCCCTCCCCACCTAGCTCGCTCGCTCTCTCTCTCTCTCTCTCTCTCTCAAAAGTGAATAAACATTTAAAAGAAAAGAGGAATTCATGGAGGCAGAGGAAGGATAAATCTCTGGAATGGAATTAGATGTCTCAAGGGCAAGGAAAAACAACTAACAGTATTAAAGTTTCAGCTAAATGTTGGGGGTTATGCACATTATTCCCTAAGACAGAAATTTTAAATGATGAAGTCAAGGAGAGACACAATAATAGGAGGCATTTGCTATCATGAATTTGTAACCCAGTAGTTTGGTCAAAATGGAAATAAGAAGAGCAAAGAAGAAAGATAGCCTTGCTTAAGAATTAGGACAAGAAAGAAACCTAGGGAGTTGTTGAAAGAATATATGATACAAGAGGGTATACCAAGGAAGCAATAGAGGAAATTGGACATAGACCAAGAAACCTCTAGACAATAGACTGGCTGCTGTATCTGGTATTGGGGCAGGGGCAAGTCATCACAGAATGATATCTTGGAAATGCATGGCCTCTCTACCTTCAAGCAAAGGAAAACATCTATTTCTATAGTCTACTGAGTCTCAAGATGAAGGCTCTAAATCTATTCCTCTGATACCCTCTAATTTTCTGGAAGACGGGAAAGGAGCCTACAGACAACTTAGGGCACGTTCAGAATAGCTAGGATGGGAACATGATAGAGCAAGAGTAAGGCTTGATTCAGAGCAAGAAGGATGATGTACTTCTAATTGTTAGAATCAGTGAAGGCTGTGGATTTAAGGTGCATGTGAACTGAACTTTAAACCCTTAGTTAGATTGCAGGAGATGAAGGGGGAAATGGCAGCAGGTAAACATAGGGCATATTGAGGGAATAATGAGGAGTTTGAGTACAGCAGAGACTATAATTGGGAAAGTAGATTCATATGAAACTAGAAACGTAAGTCATATTATACAGAACATTGCCTTCCCCTTTCATTTACTGAGAACTTACTAAGTGCTAAAAATTTACATACATTAGCTCATTTACACTTCACAACACAAAAGGCTGTTATGATTGTGTCCATTTTGCAAAAGTGCAAACTGAACCTCAGAGAAAGTACATAACTGGCCCCAAGTAATCCACCAAAGAATGTAGCTCAGAAACAGGGGCACCTGGGTGGCTCAGTCAGTTAAGTGTTCAATTCTTGGTTTCAACTGAGGTCATAATCTCACAGTTTTGTGAGTTCAAGCCCCGTGTTGAGCTCTGTGCTGGCAGCTTAGAGCCTGTTTGATATTCTTTCTCTTCCTCTCTCTCTGCCCCCACCACTTGTGCTGTCTTTGCCTCTCTCAAAATAAATAAATAAACTTTAAAAAGAAAAGAAACAAATTCAAGAAAAGAAACAAATCAAGGAAAAGAGTTGAAAATATGTTGCAAACTTCCAAGAAAGAGATCATCGGGGAGGGCTTAAATTACTGCAAAGATGCAAATCACAAAGGTTTGTCTGAGAGACTTAGCAGAGGTAGCATGAATAAGGCCTGGTGACTGATTATGTGAAGTAATTAAGAAGAGAAGCTAAGGGAGATAAAGGATAAATAATAACCAAATAAAGCCAACATTATCAAATTTTATTACACTGTATGTTTGTGTGTTTACATATGCACATAAATATATAATTCTGCAACTAAACACATAGGGTGCCATTTAGTAAGGAGAAAAATGGAACCTGGTCTTTATAGAAGGAGAATCTTTACTCCATGGATTCAACTTTGCCACATATTGTCTCTAGAAATAAATGTATGTAATAAAAGTCTACAACACTCTTAGTCTATAACATAGATGGAAGTTCTGCCTTTATCACTAACAATATTGCAAACAGTTCCCACCAACCTAAGCAGTTGAATATATACTGAGAATTAGGAAATTGTCTCTTGAGAAATCTACAGGTGATGCATGGAGCTCCTGGGTGGTTCAGTCAGTTATGCATCTGACTCTTGATTTCAGCTCAGGTCATGATCTCACAGTTCATGAGACTGGGCTCAGCCATTGGGCCTGCACTGACAGCGCAAGCCTCCTTGGGATTCTCTCTCTCCCTCTCTCTCTCTGTCCCTCCCCCACTTGTGCTCTCTCTCTCAAAATAAATAAGTAAAAACTAAAAAAAAAGAAAAGAAAAGAAATCTACAGCTTAACAGGTTTTTTTTCTGTGCTTTTATTCGTGGTTGCTTCCATAAAATGTAAAGTAAATAAAATAAACTGCTATATCATAGTTATATCTTAGCCAATGTAAGCTGGTGGGCAGGGACATTGAAAGAGAATAGCAGCTATAATCTAATTGCCATGTAAATTCAATACCAGTGAGGCTTGGGAACTTGAAAATTTGGAGAACTAATAGATATACATAAAATATTTGTGACATGAACTAATAAACAAATCAGCAATTTAACAATTGTGACCATATGGTAATTGGCATCCAAATGCACCAGGCTTTATGGCAATTCACTGAAACTCTAAACTAAGAATGTAATAACATTACACACATATGAACAAAGGGAAGATTATGTTTATCTATATGCATATATGTGTTTTATAAACAGAATAGCAGCTATCAAGATGTGATTTGCTGGGTCCCAAAAAAGTCATGTGACTCAAATAGCTCCCCCTACTGGCCTGCTAACCACTAATAATTTTCTTCTTTCCCATTTTTGATGTTGTTGGCTTGTCTTATATTTAAACTCAATTAAGGAAATAATTCAAATAAAGCAATTGTTCATTGTGCCAAAAGTTCTATAGGAAACAACCAATGCATTTTGATAGAGTATAGAAACATTTCAGTTAGAGCAGTAGGAGAATACCTCTCTGAGGGAGAAGCTCCGGAGCTAAGACCTAAAAAAATAAGATGGAGCTGCCATATGCAGAAATGTGGGGAAAGCATCATAGACAAAAAGAGCATCAGGCTTAAAATTTGAAGGAATGAAGGAAGGTCTTGAACATAGAGTGTTTAGTGTAGGTCTGGAACTAAGAATGGAAAGATAGCTCTGGAACATACCATGGAGGACCTACATGACCAATAACCGCTTGTTTTGCCTTCTCCCTGGCTTGAACTTCAATATGCAGCCAAGTCTTTAGGCCATAACATTCCCCTATGTCTTTTTGCTTGCCATCAAACTTTTTTAATTCCAGTGCATCTGAATCTTACCAGATCTCCCAGTATAATGCAGCACTTCACACCTTGTGCTGAATCACTTCTGGTCACCTCAGTATCACTACCTTCTTTTAAAATGTTCTTTGACTGCAGAGAGAGAGCTGGAAACTCTATTTCCCAGAATTCTCTTCCTTCTGTGTTTTTCAATGAGACCCTGTCATTCACTGACACTTGGAGAAAGGAGAGGTCATTACTCTCCAAAGTCAGGTTCAGCCAGATGTTGTGACATTC
Organism: Panthera uncia; assembly: GCF_023721935.1. Classification (NCBI taxonomy): domain Eukaryota; kingdom Metazoa; phylum Chordata; class Mammalia; order Carnivora; family Felidae; genus Panthera; species Panthera uncia. The sequence goes on along the minus strand of NC_064811.1, from coordinate 68,640,836 downwards.
CCAAGCAGATCCCTGGCAGTCTCCTGAGATGTCCTCATTTCTGTGCTTCATGCTAAGATTGGCAGTGGCAATTTCCCTGATTTTGCTCTCCAGCTCTTCCTAGAGTTGTAGGAACCTCAAGTTCCTGATCCTAAAACACTTCAAATTTGGGCCAGAGAGAGTGGCTTTTATATTTGATACCAGAAAATAGAACCTCAAAAGATAGGAATGTGGAATCACCTATGGGCTGATTAGATTTGAAGGCAGTAATAATCTCACTGCCAATAAAATATAGAATAATGATAATTCGTGGTATGATGTGGCAAAACTTACTTAACATATCAAGTTTTATTGCCTGGAATCAAGTCTGAGTTTCAGAGGAATAAATACATTGATAAGGGAACTCTGAATAAATCATTCTGGTGTCAATATTTTAACTTGAATGGCTACAAGTGTTTCTACCAGTTCACTTGGAATATAGACTCAACACTGTCCTGTACTAAATGAAATTAAGATGATAGAAATTCTTTTTATAGTATACAGGAAGAAATCCAATGGCTTATGGGATCTTGGAGGGGACTTATTACCTATGACCTCACCACCCACTAAGTATGTCACAGTGAGGACCTAAGGAACATTTCCTTCACTACAATATTGACTGGCCCATTTAGGCCATCCCTTTCTTCTCAAACTCTACTATTTTGACTCCTATGATACTCTATTCTCCTATTTATTCCTTCCCAGCATTTCATGCTTATCCCTCCTCCTCCTCCACTGAGCCATAATATTGCTGTTCCCCAGAATCTATTCCCCATTCTCTTTTCTTCTCACTCTATTTGTCTCTGTGTAATATTATCCATACACCAAGTTTCCTCTATAAACCATGCAGTGTTGATTCCCAAGCAATGTTTCTACCTCATATCTCTCCACCTTCAGACCCATATATCCTACTTCTATTTATCTATTTCAGTGGTTCTCAGATATTTTCATGCCAAGAACTAAGCCCCTTACATTCTCAAAAATATTAAGAATCCCAAAAGAGCTACTATCTATGTGGGTTGTATCTATAGATATTTACCATTATCAGTGATTGAAAATGAGAAATTTTTGAAATATTTATTATTTTACATACTTAATTTAATATTAAATAAAATATTAATTCATTTGAAAATAATAAATCCATTGTATGTTAGCATAAATGTTTTTATTAATTTTTTTAAATGTTTATTTATTTTTGAGACAGAGACAGAGAGATATAGAGTGGGGGGAGGAGCAGAGAGAGAGAGACACCAAGGATCCAAAGCAGGCTCTGTGCTGACAGTGGAGAGCCCAACATGGGGCTCGAACTCATGAACCATGAGACCATGACCTGAGCTGAAACCAAGAGTCAGATGCCTAACCAAATGAGCCACTCGGGTGCCCCTAAAGGTTTTTTATTTTTAAAAACTATACTTTTCAGAATAAAAATAGTGAGAAACGTGACACTTTTTTTTATTTTTTGCAAAGTTTTTTAATATCTGACTGAATAGAAGATAGCTGAATTCTCATATTTGCTTCTCTCAGTTTGCTGATATGTTATTGTTTTGGTTGAAGTACATGAAGAAATTCATCCTCACACAGATAACTAGCTTAAAAATGGAGGATTATTTGAATAGTTCTTTTACATAATTGTGAATATACAACTTTAAATACTATGCCAAAACTCAACAAGTAGTAGGTTCTTAAAAGTAAGATGCAATGTGAAATTTAAAATCACATCAATAAGTATTCATAATTTTAATTTATATTAAAATCCATTGGTCCAGAATGTAGAAAGCTGAAAAGTAACAATGAGAGACTAAGTCAGATAAAGTATAAAATCAAAACTCTTTTGATCCCATTAGACAGCTAAATTCACAAGGCAACCAAGTAGCCTGAATTCTAAGTTAAAACTAGTTTCTCTAAGACAGAATATGCAAAGTGTTCTACCTGTGGCAGAACATGGGAAAGAGAGGTGGCCATTAAGCAAATAGATAAAAAGAAATCAACTAAATTTTGAATTAATTATTAAGGGTCAATTGTGGACTACCATATTATTCTAGAATAGCTGGGGGCCTCAGACACAAAGGACATTTGCACGTACTTGTGTGTTCTTTTTCTTGGACTTTCTCTAAGTATTCACATGAAAGAACAGTGCAAGTCAGGAGACCAGGAAGAACCAACCACAATGGTATAGGACAATAGTGGGTGGTCAGCTGCTGCTGGGGGAAAAGACATGAATTCCTGCTTGCTTCCCAGGATTCTTCTTTACTGAGAAGCAGAAGCCTTAAGCTGCTAGAGATGGGGCAGTAATCACTATAACTCCCAGAGAACAGGCAATGACCCACTGCATTTGAGGGAAGGGTACAAGGGAAAGCTTTCTTCTCCAAGGATGGGCAAGAAGCCATCCTGGTTCCAGGAACCTGTACATATACAGAACACAGAAGTCTACTATTGCTAGGGTTAAGGGAGAAACGCCCATCCAAGATGAGCCACAGATACAAGACAGTTTATCTGCCACAGGGAAGAGGGGCAGGAATGCCGAGAACGGCCCAACTCTGAGATCTAGGTATACAATCACTTCATAAGACTCAACTAGGACAACAGAGAACCTCATTGCCACCACAATAAACCTAGCAGTGTGTAATCAGCAAGAGCATCAAAAGATCCCTTCTGTGGTACAGGCATGCAAGGACATCTGAAAGCTAAAGGTGGAGCACCAACCCAGAAAAATCTGCTGGTCCGCAGCCCCCAGACTAAACTAAAGGGAAAAACAACCCAATCCCAGATGAATTTGAAGACTGTGGTGCACTGAAGATAACAATAGCAGTGGCAAACACCAAACCGAGATCAACTCTTTACTAAATAGCATCAACTCCCTACACTGAGTTCTGTGAAAAAGTGCTTGCTTTCTTGCAAAAATACTATTTATCTCAGTCTCTACTGATCTATACATAATGTCCAGCATTTAATAAAAAAAAAAAAAAAACACAGACACAAGATACACAAAAAGAGAAAACAATTCATATTCAAAAGATAAAAGAAAAATAATTCATTTTCAAAAGTTAAAACAAGAGAACCAGAATCTGATGAACTACACAAGAGACTTTAAAATAACTATGGTAGGGGTGTCTAGGTGGCTCAGTCAGTTGAGCATCTGACTCATGATCCCAGGGTCGTGGGATCAAGCCTATGTTGGGCTTGGTACTGAGCATGGAGCCTGCTTGGGATTCTCTCTCTCTTCCTCTGCCCCTCTCCCCTGCTTTGACCCTTTCTCTAAAAGAACTGAAATGAAAAAAATAAATTTTGAAAAATAAAGTAACTATGGTAAATATACTAAACTATCTAATAAAAAGGTAAGCAGCATGTATGAATATATAAGCTTTAGTAGAGAAATGGAAACTATAAGAATCACACAGAAATATGTGAATTTCTTAAAAAACACAACATCAGAGATAATTCTATTGAGAAGCTCATCAGTATACTTGACAGAGCTCATAAAAAAATCAATGAACTGAAAATCTATTTGTCTATCTTGCATGATTTTGTAACACTACAGATGACTCATTCAAAAATATTGGTTCACTTACTTACTTATACAGATCTTCCATATGTTGGCACATTTTATTATACAATAGTTTTTTTTACTACATTTTTAATGTTACCACCAATCTCATTAGAAAAACTTTTAAGCATTTGGAAACTATCAAGCTCATGGTGATAAATACAAGCTTTCCAAAATTCTTATTTTTGCTTGAAAGCTCAAATTTTATCACTAGCAACAAATACCATCAGTTATTTTTCTCAAAGTAAATTTCATCCATTTGCAAGAACAGCCACAGACTCAATTCTGAATAACCATAGCTTTTCTTTCAGTTTTACTTTCAAATAAAAATGATATTCTGTGAAAAGCAAGTGGTTAGTTCAGCTCATAAGTCAAAGACAAGTTACTGTCCTCCAGGCAAACTCTATAATTCACTATGCATATTTCCCATTTCACCAAGTGGAATATAAAAAGATATGTACCTTACATATTTCTAAGGAGTAACTCCGACATATGCAATACTAAAAAGAGCATTCCAAGGAAAAAGAGAAATATTTTACCAACTGAACCATACAAAGAATTTTTGGACTCAGAATGGCACCGGTTTACATAAGTTGGTTTCCAAATAAGTAATTTTAACTAATCTCCCTGCCATGGTATTGCCATCATATTTTTTCATAACCTGCTATTTCTATCACAATAGACCCATTTGTTTTTCAGTTTCAATTTCATAAAAAAACAAATCAAATTTGTATTAATTTAAAATAAGATATGTGCATGTACTAAAGGATCAAAATTTAATAAAATTAATAATTTTTGTGCTTCATCAAGGACATTCTTAAGTAAAATCGGGCATTTTTTTAAACTGCAGTTTGGCACCATTGCCTTATTCATGCTAAGTCACCAATAATTTTACCCACAATTGCTCTTCCACTATCAGTGCACATGTCAACATAGTTAAAAAGGCAATAATGTCTTTTTTTTTCCATTGAGGTATTTTTGGCACATAGGTATTACATCCCTAGAAAAAGAATCTCATGATCTTTCCCTCCTGTGTGTTTCCGTCTGGTTTCTTCATGGTCCATGATGCCAGCTAAGGTTATCAGTACAATGAAACTAAACTGGCAGGATGACAGCAGATTATTCTGCCATTTTTCTAGATCTTTTGAGTTGTACATAAAATCTGGGGCTGATCACTCCACACTTATTTAATCTGCCTGTGAGTTTCCCAACAATTTTCCCAACTCTATGATCATCAATGATTTAAAATTTGCTTCATCATTCACACTGTGCTTCATCATTACAGTTAGGAACCAGACAATGACTTTGGAATGTGGCCTAATAAGAACCTGTCACTTGCCTCTCTTTTCAACACTGTTAATGCTCCTGAGGGTATCTGCCAGGACATTCATGCACACCATTATGGTGGCACGAAGAGATAGTGGAAAGAGGAATAATGTCTTAATATTATTACGAAAATGATTTTGATTTCATTGACCCTTTGAAAGGGTCTTGAAGACTTCAGGCATTGACAGGTCATATTTTGAAAATCACTGATCTATCCTAATTTTTCATAGCACCTCAAACTTAAATTGTACATACCTTGACTGAAAACCCTTCCCCTAAAATTCAGTAACCCTACTACATTTCCCACTTTGAAGAGTTATACCACAATCCAGTTATCCATTGAAGTCTAGAAATAACACCAGAAATAATGAGAAAAAATAGTCTCTTTTGTCTTCCGTTTATACCCATATTCATCCTGCCAACTTCTCTCAGTAAAATAGCTTTTATCCATTACATCTATCACCTCACTATACTTTTTCACTTTTATGGTCATGATGTAGTTCCACAGAATCTCTTGTCCATAACATTACTATAGTCTACTAACAGTTACCCCCTCTTCCAGTCTTGCCCCATCCCTTCCTAATATCAACCTTCCATACTGCCATCGAAGTGATGCTTCTAAAATTCAAATCATTTTCTCCAGTCTATTTTGCCTTGACAAGTGCAGTAGAATAATACACAAAGTCCTGCCTGATTGATGCCTGCTTACCTTTATAGCTGAATCTTTAACTCACTTACCTACACACACATACCTGCATACTACACTCCAACCACAGGATGCTTCCTACTTTCCCGCCCTAAACCCCTGATACATTCCTATTTACTTAAGACTCATGCATATCCTCACCCAAACAAAACTGATTATCTGCTCTTTTTTTTTTTTTACTTTTTACCTTTTTTTAATATGAAATTTATTGTCAAATTGGTTTCCATACAGCACCCAGTGCTCATCCCAACAAGTGCCCTCCTCAATGCCTATCACCCACTTTCCCGTCCCTCCCACCCACCCCCATCCCCCCATCAACCCTCAGTTTGTTCTCAGTTTTTAACAGTCTCTTATGTTTTGGCTCCCTTCCTCTCTAACCCTTTTTTTTTCTTCCCCTCCCCCATGGACTTCTGTTAAATTTCTCAGGATCCACGTAAGAGTGAAAACATATGGTATCTGTCTTTCTCTGTATGACTTATTTCACTTAGCATCACCCTCTCCAGTTCCATCCACGTTGCTACAAAAGGCCATATTTCATTCTTTCTCATTGCCACGTAGTATTCCATTGTGTATATAAACCACAATTTCTTTATCCATTCATCAGTTGATGGACATTTAGGTTCTTTCCATAATTTGGCTATTGTTGAAAGTGCTGCTATAAACATTGGGGTACAAGTGCCCCTATGCATCAGTACTTCTGTACCCCTTGGGTAAATTCCTAGCAGTGCTATTGCTGGGTCATAGGGTAGATCTATTTTTAATTTTTTGAGGCTCTTAAAGATGTAAAAAAGGAAAAGAAGCCAGCCATGAGAAAAAATGGGGAAGAAGAGCCTTTCCAGAAGAACACATGCAAAGGAAAGAACATGTGCAAAGGCACAATGGATTCCCCAAAATGTTAATAATGGAAATTTTGATTGAAGACATGATTACCTTATAATCATATTATTTCAGGATTTTGTTACATGCAGTTGTTACATTTTTTGGTAATAGTTTTTCACTAGTTTCATGTACAATTCTTAACAAGATTTACTATAATAGAGATCTACTCAGCAGGAGTGCCTTAATTTCATTTTTGAAAATAGTAATTATAAGAATACAGGATATCATAATATACTGATCTAGCTTTTTATAAAAGGTTGTTTTTAAAAATAAGATTTGGATAAGTTTCTTATGAGATTTTTTTCAAATGTCCTCATCTTGACCAGAATTAAACCACACATACCACTAATGTAAGATTTAAGCAAAATGGACACCTCAGTACAATTCACGAGAAAAAGACATTATTTCTGCACAGAAAAGAAATATCTATTTAAGCAGTGCCAAAATGTCCTCCTTATTTTGTGTTGTCTTCACTCTTAAGGACAATGGGATCCATTTGCATTTATTTAAGCAAATTCTGCTGTTCCCTTGTCTATGGTTAATGAATGTGTCAGAGAATCTGACTGTCAGCTTTTGTTTTTAACACCAGGATGAAGTAATAGCCAGGCATTTAATTTTGTCACACTTACAGTGAATTCCTCTAGAAAAGTCCTATATGTTGGGATACTGGATTGTATTATTCATCATACTATTAACAAGAAAGATTGATTAATCTACTCTTCTGAATATATCCAAAACATTGATTAGTATTGTTAATAATAGCAGCCCTGATATGCTATATCTTGAAATACATGAATAATCTGAACCAAAAGAAGGTTATATTTTATTCTTCCCTTAAATATAGACCTGATCATGCATTTACCCTATTTAATTTTTTTTTAATTCTTATCCATTGCTTACAGTGAATTGAGTATTACATCTACTGATCATAAAATTACAAACTCTGTATTCACCTTATAGAGTAAATGTTTTCTGAGGGAGAGGGAAAGGGAGGGGAATACATCCATAATTACTCACGTAAGAAGGTAAAATATTGAGCACCTTGGCTTTGGCTGATACCAAATTTTCAGAGGAAGAGAAGAGTTGCTTTGTCTACATTTTTTTTAAAAGAAAGATTTGCTTCTTGATTAGTTTTGTTTGTTTGTTTGTTTGTTTTTTGTTGTTGTTTTCCTGGCTTGCTTGCTTATTCCTGAAAGGGAATTGCAAGAAGGAGAGAAGGGAAGAGAAGAGTCCAATAGGGCAAGAAAGGCTGCGATGAGAAGTTCTTCACAGTGTCGGGGCAAAAGGTAAATGTTTTTTTTTCAATTAGTTCTATGTTGACAATTAAAATCATGTGTGTCACGGGGCATCTCTGTGGTTCAGCCAGTTAAGCATTAGACTCTTGATTTCGGCTTAGGTCATGATCTCACAGTTTGTGGGATCGAGCCCGACATCAGTCTCAGCATTGGCAGCGCAGAGCCTGCTTGTGATTCTCTCTCTCCCTCTCTCTCTATGCTCCTTCCCCACTTGTGCACACACTCTCTCTCTCTCTCTTTCTTTCAATATAAATAAACATTTTTTTTAAAAATCAAGTATGTTGCAATAATGTAAAAACCCTTTTTTAACTCCTCCATTAAATTCTCAGTGAGTTCTATTTGCTAATCCATGTTTTGTGGGATGATTGTGGGGTAAAACTAAAGAAATGCACATTTCATGAAATAACATGTTAGAGGAATCAAAAGGAGGTAAAAAGCTATTGCAATATAAGACCCTTGAAAATTAGCATAAATCTAAGTACGGCCTTTATATTTGCACAAGCCATAGTTTTAGTAAGCTTTGGATCCAGGTATACCTATTTGGTCTTGAACCTCACTTTGACTATTTATTAGCTACATTGCCTTGGGTAAGTGAGTTCATTTCTCAGAGTCTCCATTTTCTTATCTTTAATAAACATAATGACAGTGCCACATTATGTACCTGGCACTTAGTAAGCACCCATTATCTGTTAGTTATATAAACTTTAAATTGCTTAGCAAATGGATTCGCTAAGAGCTAAGGCTCTCAAAGCGCTAGCACCACTGACTGAAAAATATAAACACTTTATTAAAGAAGGATTTTTGAAATCATGCGAAATTTCTTTGAAAATCAAGTCTGTCTTGTAAGGCAGTCCCATCATGACTGTCAGTGCCACATGGAAGGGACTATGATGTTCCAAGGATCTCTTCCTCTCAATTCCTGCTGCACAGTTATTTGGGTATTACAGAGATTATAGGAATGACATAAGAGGGACGGGTTGATTTGCCCAAGACCAATTGCCACAGACTGGCCACTCAAAGAGAAATTTTTAGGGCACCAGGAAAACAACTGGGACCAGGGGCTAAAGCAACCCCCATAGAACACTGAGTTGGTAAATCAGGCCCATGGGCCACCAAAGCATGGAACTGCCACCACAAGGCCTGGATCAGGCCTAGGGCAAGGTTGATATTCTCCCAACCTGATATTGAGGTGGAAAAATGGGGCCAGGGAACAAATATGTACTAGGTGATCTTTATTATACCCCTGATTATGTCAGGATAGGGGCTGGTTTTCCCTAAGCAGGTAGTTTATAAACTCACAGCCAGGTTCCCTCTCCTGGAGTCTGATGTCTGGTGCTGTTAGATCTGTTTTTTTGTCCCAGTGTGCAAGGGAGACCAGGGTGCCCACTCCTATTACTATTCCTATCCCTGTGTCTATCACTCAACATTGTTCCAAAGAACTTGAGATGTGTGTACTGCCTAGTCATTCACCATTGTCTTTTTGTAAGGGCTCCAGGGAGTCCTTCACTCTTTGGATATTTTTTTCTATAATAGTAGATCTAGCATTAATTGAGGATTCCATCTGCTGATCATAAAGAGGAAGGCAAACCTAACCCAGTGAGAGAGAATATGAAGTTGGTGGCTGACAGCCTACTAGACACTTTTGCACAGTAGACCGTCTGATGGGATTAAATTCAGAAGAAAAAGTAGATGCTGCTTTCCAATTACTAGCCTTGAACTTTTGTTTTCACTGAACCACTTCCACCTCCTGCATGTCTTCTCTCAATGGTCTTGTCTAAAGACATGACCATTGCTTTAATTAGCTCCTTTTTTTCTATTTCTTCTTATTAAGGTAACCCATCTTAGCAGTACATGGCTAGTCATTCCTTCTCATAATTTTGCTAAGAGAAAGTGCTGAAAAGTTTTAAGAGTCCGTTTATAAATGATGTTAACAACAACAAAAAAACAAAAAAAAAAAAAACAAAAAACAAAAAACAAAAAACAGAGAAGCCTGACTAGTAAAGGCTATTGCTCTACACAGTATTTTTAGGGGTTCTAGATTATGCCCAATGTGGCTCAACTTATAAACAAGAAAAGAATTTCCCAACCCTAAGAAAGTAATAATTACAGACAGATTGTACATGTTTTAGGACATAAAGAGTTCTAAAAGGGATGTACAAACAAAGTGAGAGAGCACTAGCTGAGATCTAAGAGGCATCTGTGCCAATTAAAGGGGGCTAGGGAGAGGCAGGAATAATAGGCTACTTGACCTAAACGCATAAATTCATACTTCTGCCGTACCAAGAAGATGGTGACTTCTCTCATCCACTGGGAGTCAAATGTTATATGCTGAGGCTAGAAGTACAGGTTCTTAAATAAACATTCTCACGTGTCTTGAATTTGAATTTTTCCATGTATTCTTCCTTCATACCCAAAACCCTGGATGAATCACTGTGGAGGCATAGTAGGGTCAATGTGAATATTACAGCACTAATGTCACCCTGTCCTTTTGTTTCTTCAGGGGCAGGTTGAGCTCCTGGCCAATAACAGGTTAGGCCAAATAGAACTAATGTGGGCAAACAATCCGAAAACTTCAATGTGATTCCCAAAGGCCTCTGAGCACCGGGACCTTTTCAAGTGTATCCCATGGAAGCAAGTCTGCCACAGCATAGGCCCAAAAAAAACCCTAAAGTGGATCTTTGTGGAAACTCTAAAAAAAAAATTATCTTCAAAACATATAATGCAGATGATTTGAAATGCCTCTGGACACTCCTAAAGTAAATCAAATTTTATCCCAAGGTTTACAGAGAAAGGATCTAGGGATTTACCCTATGTTGTCTTTGATTCCATAACTTCACAAGGTATTCTGTTTGAAAGACACAAGTCTTTATTCAACTTTTCTTCCTTCTACCCTCCCTCCTCCTCCCTTTACTTTTCCCCTCAAAACTCTATTCACAGTTTACTATTCAGGAGATAAGTGTACAATAATGATATGGATGTATAAGATAATGTTCTAAGAGCCATTTGTTTTCAATATATCACATGAGGTCATCTCCCACATGCCTCACAAATATGAAGAGTAACGCAAAGAGGAAACCCCAAGTTTCCTCGCTGACACCAAAGCTTCAGTATCTGCAAATAGGTTGATGACTTCACATCTATATCTTTAGCTCTGAACCCTCCACTGGCTTCAGGTACATATATTCAATTTTAGAGTGCATATGCCATTGCTATTTTACGTGGACATGTCCAAAACAAAACATCATCTGTCCCCAAAAAACCTGGGTTGTTTTTTATTCTGCATTTCCCATCTTATGTATTAGCATCATCAACCTACTAGTTCATCCAGGGATGTAGAAGAAATACCAAAGACATCATTTCACATCTCTCTAACCTGTTCCTTCTCCTCTACTTCTGCCATCACTGCTTAGATTAAAATCTCATCTCTTTTCTCCGGATACTGAGGCACTGTCATAATTAGCTGGCCTTCCCTCAAGCTGTGCTGCTTCTACCTCTCTTCCTAATTGCTGCCAGAATGATGTTCCTAACTATAAATATCATTTCTCACCTCTGCTTGAAAACCATTTTGTAAATCCCTATAATTTTCATATTCAAGTTCAAAATTCTTCACTTATATGCAAAGCTCTTCATAACAGGTGCCTACCTACTCCAACCTCATCCATCACTCCTTCACATTCTTCTTCTCCTTAGCCCCACATCAGTGGATTTATAACTATTTAAACAGATACATCTCCACTCAAATGCTTATTCTTTCTTTTTTCAAGCTAATTCCTACCTACTTTTTCAAAATTCAAATCAAAGGCAGCCTACTTCTGGAACCATTCCAGAATCCTTCTTGATCCCATTTGATCTATGTTGTCACTGAGCAGGCCTCTATTGTAGCCCTTATCCCGTAGGACTGGCATAGTTGATTCACAAATCTGTCTCTCCCATTAGACCATAGGCTCCTTCAGGCCTCAATCATACCTGTCTCACTTTATCTCCCCAGTGTCTAGAATACCCTGGAAAACTCATTCTTTAAAACAGAGCTGATGAATGAATTGTTGAAAGAAGGGATACAACACATGTGCTGCACTCAGCAAAATGCTTCAACTTTGCAAAACATTCTCCACTCCAGGCAAATATTTATGAAAAATTTATATGACAGTTTAGGCCAGGTTTCTTTTTCCTAAGGAGACAACAGCATTTAAGAGACATAAGAAGAATCTTTATCAAGATTTTAGAAAGGGTAGAGAAAGAAAGAGAAGTATTTCAATTAATATATATGAAGTCCAGAAAATTTAATATAACAGACCACAGGGAAGAAATAAGCACAAAAAATAATAAAGCAGAATACTTTTTAAAAATTTTTTAATGTTTATTTATTTTTAAATAAATGACAGAGAATGGCAGAGCATGAGCAGGGGAGGGGCAGAGAGAGAGGGAGACACAGAATCTGAAGCAAGCTCCAGGCTGTGAGCTGTCAGCACAGAGCCTGATGTGGGGCTCGAACTCATGAACCGTGAGATCATGATCTGAGCCAAAGTTGGACACCCAACAGACTGAGACACCCATGTGCCCCTGAAGCAGAATACTTTTTAAAATAATCTTCAGGGGCACCTGGGTGGCTCAGTCGGTTAAGCATCCAACTTTTGATTTCGGCTCAGGTCATGATCTCACAGTTTGTGGATTCGAGTCTCATGTCAGGGTCTGCACTGACAGCTTTGAGCCTACTTGGGATTCTCTTTCTGCTCCTCCCCCACGCATGTGCACCCACACTCTCTGTCTCTGCCTCTCTCTCTCAAAAATAAACATTTTTAAAATAAATTAATTAATTAAATAATCTTAATTTATACTTCCATATCCCTCCTCTCAGTTGCATAAACACAATATAACTAACATTCAAAAGAATTAGAAACTTTGAGGGGAAAAGAATGAAAATGCAAGTCACTACTTTACAAGACTAAAAAAAAAAAATGTCCCTAAGGAGAGCTCATCAACCCATGTGGGATAAAATAAATGGAAGTTTTTGGTTCACAATGTAAGCTTTGGAACTCTCTGTGAAGCACTGGCACTAACATTTTCTTCCTAGTGATAAATGGAACCTCAGGGACATCTCCTAAAAAACTATCAACATAAGTACATTTTACAGTAGCAGAGCAAGTTTCACTATTAGCCCTTACTTAGGTAGATGAAGGAGTTTCAAGATTACAGTTACTACCTTAAGAGTGACCCAGGCAACAAACGCCTTCCATAATAGCAGAGTCCAAAGGATTCCCATTCAATGCATACCCAATTATTTTGTCAGGTGTAACAATTTTCAGATAACTAAACTGCTTTCATTTAAAAATATTTACTCACCATATAAAGAAAATGTCTTTGAATGAAGCCATTTCCCTGTAAATTATTTCAATCCAAGAGCAGCAGGAAGAGTTATCAAATAATACACATGTTGAGAAAAAGAATACTGCTGAAGTCATTGTGGGGACAGTTAACAACTACCCTCAATTGTTACCAATTGTTACTATCCTTATTGTTACCAATAAGTTGATTTACCCAGTACTAAAATCCAACAGTGAAATGAATCTCATCATAAATTTGTGGCACGAACAGAAATTAATATTACACCTTAAAAGGTAACCACATACTGGGGCACCTGGTGCCTAGGTCAGTTAAGTGTTGGACTCTTGATTTCAGCTCAGGTCATGATCTCATGATCATGGGATGGAGCCCCAAGTAGTATGGAGCCTGCTTAAGATTCTCTCTCTCCCTCTATGCCTCTCCCACCCTAAAAAAAAATAGTTAATCATACAGTGGATATATGGGAAACCTGTACTTTCTGCTCAAGTTTGCTCTGAATCTAAAACTGCTCTAAAAAATAAAGTCTATTTAAAACAAAGAAAAGAAAACTTGACCATGTATTAAGTTTTCATTTTGTCAAAATGTTACTTTGTGTGGTGACTAAAATGTTCTCCAGCAATGCAAACAATGGGATAGCTAAACTATAATAATTCAATTCCATCTCTCCCATTTGAGGTCTTTAGATGCTTACATTCTATTTTCTAAACCATAAAGACAAAAAAAAAAAAATTTCCAAACTCACCTCTTGAAAGAGTAGGCAAATTTTCCTATTTCTAGATCAGTACACCTTCATTTACAAACAAGTGCACCCCAAAATCAACAAAAGAAACAAATGGCTGGGCCTCTGAGAGCACATCCATAGAGTTCTTCCAATGCCTTTCACTATTGAAACAAGGCAACCTTGTATTAGAATGCAAAATGGAAACCCGGCCCACAGCAGTGAAGTTCCCCAAAGCCTTTTCCAGTGATTCTTGTTGGAGCATGAAAATTCTCAGGCAATTTGCTTACCACCTTATAGATCGATTATACTATTTATCTTTGATAGAGAGGTGTGCATGTGTATATATGCGTATGCTTGTGTGCATCTTGTAGAAAGGGTATAGTTATCTACCAAACAATCAGAATAAATCCACACCTTTGGAGAAACATTGGAGATCTATTCTGGATCATTCTGTGGGACCTGGAATGTCACAGGTGACAATGAACTCTCTCAGATGTTATCCTTTTCCAGAGAAGTGTTGGAAAGTACTTTAGAGAAGGAGAAATGAACTGCTGGAGGAATCAGGATAGGAATAGGTTCTGGTGTGAAACCAGTTCCTATGGTTAGGAGAAGAGGTTTCTACAAAGATGTTCAGAGAACATCACTGTTCAGAGAAAAATCACTCTCAAGAAAGAATTTAATACACACAAGCAATGGAGAAAGGCTCCATTTGAAAGACTGAGTATCTTAAATGGTTCTTCCTTGACCATGGGAAAGTTCTATTTTATAATATAGCTTCCATTTTCTACCATCTACCTGGAACTCAACACAGTTACTCAAATCTTTCAGTAAAGTAATAAACCCATGGAGTTTGATGTGATATTGATGTAGAGCATCAAGGGCTTGTCTTTCCGAGGGAGTTTTCATGGAGGCAGCAGCAACTCACTGAAGGGATTATGTCTAGACATGGCAGAAGGGGACCAGCAGGGGAGGAAGAGGTGGCCAACCTACAAATCAGAAGCAGCAAGAAATGGTACCTGGTACCAATGAGCAATAGTCTGCCAACACTTCAGTACACAGTGAGACCCTCCACCCACTCATCCTTTGGCCACAGAAAGTATCAAAATATTGCAAAGCCAAGGCATGATTTTCAGCTCAGATGCTGACAAGAAAGTGACAATATTAACTGAAATGGAGCATAAAAAAGTCCTGCCCTCTGTGCCTGCCCTCCAAGGACAATGCAGCTGACTCTGAGAACATTGATGCAGAATGGACCCTTGTGGTTAGAAAGGGAGTGGCAAAGCCAGGCAAGCTGACCATAGCTGTTCCTCTGCAAACAAACAAAACCACCAGTCAAGATTTTCAGAGAGAAGTGTGGCATTCTGTGGAAATCAATAAGTAAAGATTTTGTACTTGGGGAGATCAAGGTGTAAGATAAGGGACATGTGGTAAATAGTAAACCCCAATACAAGAATACAGCCATGGAGAGACTCTGCTCTCAGTTGCCATCAATCTCCTTTTCTGTACATAATAGAACCCAAGGTTTAGCTAAAAGGCAGTATTTCCTAGCCTTCATTAGAGCAGGCAGTTGTCTTGTGACTAATTCTAGAGAATAAAATAAAAACAGAAGTATTGAGTGGGACTTCTGGGAAGGTTGATTAAAAGTAGCTCTCTCCTGGGGCCTCACATACAGCAGGGCGTCCTGGGCTTCAGCTTCCTCCAGTTCCCAGGAAGCGAGCTGGCCACGAGCTTGAGCTCGGGAGCAGCAGCAGCAGGGGATGATGCCCTGGGCGTGTTCCTTTCCTCCCTTCAGTCTGAGCCAGGGGAGGCCAGGCGGCCAGGGTGGCTGGAGGGGGGTCCGCTGCCCAAGAATGGGAATTCTCTTCACCAGGATATGGAGACTGTTCAATCACCAGGAGCACAAAGTTATCATTGTTGGTCTGGATAATGCAGGGAAAACTACCATCCTTTACCAATTTTCTATGAATGAAGTTGTACATACATCACCTACAATTGAAAGTAATAACAAAGAAATAATGATTAATAAAACATGTTTCTTAATGTGGGATATTGGTGGTCAAGAATCTCTTCATTCTTCCTGGAACACTTACTATACTAACACAGAGTTTGTAATTGTTGTTGTAGACAGTACAGACAGAGAAAGAATTTCTGTAACTAGAGAAGAACTCTATAAAATGTTAGCCCATGAGGACCTACGGAAATCTGGATTGCTGATTTTTGCTAATAAACAAGATGTTAAAGAATGAATGACTATAGCAGAAATCTCCCAGTTTTTGAAATTAACTTCTATTAAAGATCATCAGTGGCATATCCAAGCATGCTGTGCTTTTATTGGCGAGGGATTATGCCAAGGACTTGAATGAATGATGTCACAATTTAAGATTAGATGATCCCTACTGACCTCTTCTCATAGACTTTGTATAAACTAAGTGCTGGACTTTATCTGGAAGCTGCAAAAATTAATGGTTTAGATATATTTATAATAAACTGATTTAAACTTTTTCTATAAGAAAAATTAAGACCACTTATTTGAGAACAAAGATGAAGTCTCACTTTCCAATCTGCTTTCTCATTAGTCCCTTCCAAAGCAAGGTCTTTAAAGCTGTGATTGCCATTTTTCTCATAATGAATCCTCTCAGGACATTGTGCAGCCTGTGGTAAGCACAAAGGGAGAGGAAGACATTTTTAACTTTAAGAGCTTTATTGTCAGTGTAAACCACCTTAGTTGAATGTTGTTCTCTTGTTCCATTAAGTCAGAATACAAATCAGCACAGATATTCAGTTTCCAATATTTTAAAATGTAAGGTTACTTATGAAAAGTATTTTGCATTAGGTTATGTATCTATTGTGTATATTCCTCAAGGGCAAGTTTATGGCTTTGATTTATGTTCTAAAGAAAAGCAAATAACACAAAAGGTAATATTATCCTTAGTTATAACCATAATGAGATGAGTACTGGCAGTGGTGTTAAGTGCCATTTTGTGCTTTCCCCTGTGTTCTCTTTATTGTACTAACCAACCCCCAAAATCATTGAGCTTCTCTGAAAGAAAGAAAGAAAGAAAGAAAGAAAGAAAGAAAGAAAGAAAGAAAAGAAAGAAAGAAAGAAAGAAGGAAAGAAAGAAAGAAAGAAAAGAAGAAAGCTCGACATTTGTACCTGTTTTTTTTGTTGATCACATTACGTATATGAAAACATGTAATCTGAGTGGAGTATCTGCAAATTTTTGGCTTAGTGTTACAAATGGACAGAATTTCACATCGAGCAATTCTTGTCCCCTTAATTGGATCTATGCCATCTAAATTACTGAGAAAACTGTTAATCCATTAATCGGTCAATCATTAATTGCGATTAAATTATCAAGTGATTTTTTTTCCAGCATTAATTGGAAGCTGTTGTGTAAAATATGCCTACCCAGAGAAGTATCATCCTATAAATATTATGAAATAATTGACCTAGAGTCTTCTTAGGTATTGAATCATACAAGCATTTAGAGTGAGTTTGAGATGAAAAGTACTTATTTTCTAAGCAACAAATGTTATTTCTTAATTTGAAAATTTCTTATTTCTGGAGTTGGGATAGTTTGAGATTTTTTTGTTTCTACACTTTTTTCTTTTTCACTTATTACTAACCAACGTGAATGCATTGACAACTATAAAATACAATTCTTTTAATGCTTTTAAGAGTTTGGTCTAAAAGTTGATCAACACATGACAAATTATTTTTACAAAGAACTAATTTGGCCCCAAATATCTTATGTTTGATTAGGGTATTTTGTTTTTCACTGAAAATGGAAAGATATGAAGGTTGAAGGTATTTTTATTGTAATTGTAAACAGACTTATCCTAAATGTGTTCACACATATTTTGGGGTACTCTCTTTGTATATCTTTCATGCCCTAAAAATCTGAAGGCTGATCCAAACTGGCATGTTTTAGAGTATTCAAGAAAATACGTAACTACCTTTAATATGAGCCTTTTGGATTTCATGGAGATTTTGATGAAGAGTAATAGTATATACTACAAGCATTGGCAAAACTTTGAAAGTTTCTTTCTGTAAAGTGTAATACACTCAGTAGCTAAATCCAAGCATGGGAGATCAGTGTTTAACAGTGGATTTTTTGTGTTTTATATTTATATTATAATGTTCATAATGCAAGTATAACATTTTAATATTTGTCAGCTTGCTTTTACAAAAGTAAATTCTAAATTACTAAGCTTTATTTGTTCATATGTTCTCATAGTTTTCAAATCACTATTAGGAATTACTTGTTTTATATTAAAAATTCCCTTAAAAACCCAAGCCCATTTTGCAGATGTTGCATTTCCATCAGAGATAAATATTCTGTAAAGTAGTCCAGCAACTCTACATCTTTTACCCTTTTTATCTTTTAATTTAAGTTTTCATGGTTTAGTCTTGTGGGTTGCTGCCACATGAGTTCAGCAGTATACCAGCACATTCCCTTGTCAACAAGCTGTTGGCTAAAATTTATTCTTAATTGGATGTTTAAAGCATGAACTGCATTGTTACAGTGGTTTAGTGTAGTAGGTTATTGACATGGCATCATGAGAATACATGAAATCTTGTACCACATTTATAAAACATTATTTTTTGTTACATTCTACCTTTCTAGGCCAAGCATTAGAAATAAGGTTGTACCTGTATGCTTGTATATAAAACCAAAATTACAATGAGGAAAAATTTTTAATTCATGTATAAATATACATCAAGATAATTTTAACAGTATTCTTTCCAAATATGATTACGAGCCTTATGAATAGTTATAATGGCAATTTATATGTAGTTTAAGTAGAATTAAGTGAAGGGCAATGCTTTTGGTTTTTAATATGCTACTTTTGGGGGTAAACAATCATCTTATTTAGAGTCATGCTTACCTTTGAAAAGAACAAGGCCTCATACCTCTGTACCTGTGGCTGGATTAAATATCCCATGTTTGATATTAATTTTGAAAGTCATACAATTATTCTTGATATCTTAGTAAAAGTAACCATATGCTATAAGCATTTAATGAGTTTAATTTTGTGGTAATAGCATTTATAAAGTATATCTTACACATTATACTGAGGAGTCTAGTTTGAAAATTTTCAGTTCTTTCTGACGTCTTTGGCTCTCATGATGGGCAAAGAATATAGTGAAGGCAGGTGGTTTGGGGGACGGAGGGAATGGGTATGGAATATGACATTTTGCCTTAAGAATAAAGTGCTTTAGCCTGCTGGCTGGCATTTTTAATGCAGATAGTTAAGGTGATTTTAGAAGTGTGGCATGAGATAAAAGAGTGTCTGTTTCTGGCATTTAAGAAATGCCTAGTAGGTAGTTACAGAAAAGTACAGGGAGCTTGAGAAAAGGCAGGAAGTCCCTGAGATGTTCTTTTCTTTATTGTCTGAATGTATAAAATTAAGATGCCTGGAAATGGGATTTTATTGTCCTTTCTCGTAGGCACTTTACATTTCTTGCTGTGACTACAGCAACCACATACGGTATAGACAACCTCAAAATCTGTTTATAGTAGTGTAAATAGAAAACCTATAGATAGGTTTCTAGTTTTTTCTGCAGGCATTTTTGGGAATATATCTGTAATGTGTTCTACTTTGTATATAGAGGATAGCAGCACATCCCAGATTATCCTGTGAACTTTGGGGTCATCTTCTCTCAATTTCCCAGTTGTATCATAGCATCAGTCCCTCTTTTAAGGCTAGGTAGAGGCAAGGTTTCTTTGCATGACTTAATAACCCCTCCCAAATGTCCACATGTACTCTAAAACTTCCTGCTTCAGGATCAGCTTTCCCATAGCTCAGCCAACCCTTGCTCTCCTGTATTTGCATTCACCATCAGTGAAGGTATGTTACTCAGTCCTGGAGGTATTCTAAACTTTGCCTTACAGCCATTGTTCCCCAAACCACCAGTTTCTAAGTAGGTTCTCTAGTTCTTTGCTGTGTCCCCACTACTGGGTTGATGTATTGATTTGTACTTTGCTCATTAGAGTGTATTGTCAGGGTTGTGGGGTATATCAGAAGACTGGCTTGCTGTATATACAGCAAATAAAAGCCAGTAGTAAAATCCTTCATACTGTATTTAACATTTTAATGTTTCTTAATTTTAGCTTCATATGCTGAAAAGCAGATTCAGAAAGATAACAGAACTACCTAGACTTTGTAAGCTCCTTAAGCTGCTAGTTAGGCATGGAAGGGATTAAATTATGTGTGTGTTATCTTCCACCAAAAAATGATTACATTTTGGAGGATACCCATAAAACTATTTGAGTTAGAAAAAGATACCAAACCAAATATATATATATATAGTATTTAACCTGAAGATATCCTTAAAACCATAGCTCACATTTTATTTTTTCCTCATGTTTACTTAAAGAACACAGATAAACATTAGATGTCTAAAAGAATTAGTAAAGAGAAGCCTATCTTTTAAAAATAAACCTGTTGAAATGGACTTTAGAAGACATCAAAATCATCAACCATCATATGTTGATTCTGTACAGATATAGACACAATATAGAAAATACTAACTTAAAGTTCTACCTATATAAAAGTAGAACTTCTATATCATGTTCCCTCAAAGAATATATGATAGTTTTAAGATCATATTGGTGAAGTAAAGGAAAGAGAGTTTTAAAATTTTGAATGCTAAAAAATGGCTGTTTCTATTAAATCCTAAAATGGTGTGTGAAACTGTGAAGAAATTATAACAGGATACAGTTGGTTTGCTTATGCAATTTTTTAAATCAATTGTCTAGTTGTTGTTGTATTCTTCTAAAAATTAAAGTATGGTTTTGCCTGTTAGATATCCTGTTTTTTTTTAAAGAAGTTTCCCACAGTCTGTACCCAAGAAGTGCCTAAAATTGATTTGTGTGGGTTTTTAAGTCCATCTAATAAATTATATGTGTTTTCTGTGAGTAAAAAAAAAAAAAAAAGTAGCTCTCTCCAAGGGGAACCTGCCTGAGTGGCTCAGTCAGTTAAGCGTCCAACTCCTGATTTCAGCTCAGGTCATGATCTTTCAGTTAATGAGATCTTGGGCTATTAGCATGGAGCCCAGTATCGAGCCATCTTGGGATTCTCTCCCTCTCTCTCTGCACCTCCCCCACGCTCTCATTTGTGTTCCGCCCCCTCTCTCTCAAAATAAATAAATAAACCTAACAAAATAAAATAAAAGTAGTTGCCTCCTTTGGAAGGAAAGTCCCGTTACCATTCCTTTATCCCTTCCTCTTTCTGTTGTCTGTAATGTGAACGTGATGGCTGGTGCATCAAAACTATTCTTAGACTATGAGGTGACCTTAAAGTTGGAAGCACATGCTAAGCACAAGGAGAACCAGAAATTGAGAAAAAGTTTGAGCCCCTAGTGACTATGGACCCACCAAATCCACCCTGTACTATCTCTGAATTTCTGTTGTCATAGAGAAAAATAAACTATGTTATTTCAGTAAGTAATGTTAATTTAGATGTTCTGTAACATTCCACTATACCTATCCTAAATTATACAATGCCAATCACAGCACAGAACTTCTGGAAAGTAATGCCAGAAGGGAATATCAGCATCATAGGACAGAGTTGAGGAAAAGAAGTGTACCGACCAAAGAGTAAGATGCTAACTTGGGTATATTTTGTCGTTAGTGAGAAGTTTAGTCATGGATCCTGAGAAACTTAACAGGAACCCATGGGGGAGGGGAAGGAAAAAAAAAAAGAGAGAGGTTAGAGTGGGAGAGAGCCAAAGCATAAGAGACTCTTAAAAAAAAAAAATGAGAACAAACTGAGGGCTGATG